>NW_022610687.1:0-30000 GCF_000309985.2 Brassica rapa
TGTGTGTCCGTATGTGTCCGTCAGCACAGAAAAGGCGTCTGTGGCTGTCCATATGTACACATATCAGCAAGTTAGTCCTTGGACTCAGCACGCTGGCCCTTCCCGTGGACTGTTTGGGTGATTTTGGCCCACGTGGGCTGTCTGTTCAGTACACACAGGACGTCTGTGGGTGTCCGCCAGAACACACAAATGACGTCTGTGGCTGTATGTGGCTGTCCGTCAGAACACACAGGACGTCTGTGGCTGTCCGTGTATGTCCGTGTGTGTCCGTGGGTGTCCACCAGAACACACAGGACGTCCGTGGCTGTTCGTCAGCACACACAGGACGTCCGTGTGTGTCCGTCAGCACACTCAGGATTTCCGTGTGTGTCCGTGTGTGTCTGTCAGTACACACAGGACGTCCGTGTGTGTCCCTCTGTGTCCGTCAGCACACACAGGACGTCTGTGTGCGTCCGTCAGCACACACATGACATCTGTGGCTATCCGTGTGTGTCCGTCACCACACACAGGACGTCTGTGGCTGTCCATCAGTACACACAGGATGTTCGTGGCTGTCTATGGCTGTCCGTCAGCACACACTGGACATCTGTGGCTGTCCGTGTGTGTCTGTCAGCACACACAGGACGTTCGTGGCTGTCCATTAGTAAACATATCAGCACGCTGGTCCTTGGACTCAGCACGCTGGCCCTTCCCGTGGACTATTCGGGTGATTTTGGCCCACGTGGGCAGTCTCTTCAGTACACAAAGGCGTCCGTGGGTGTCCATCAGTTGACACAGGACGTCCGTGTGCATCCCTCAGCACACACAGGACGTCCGTGGCTGTCCGTGTGTGTCCGTCACCACACAGGACGTCCGTGGCTGTCCATCAGTACACATATCAGCACGTTGGTCCTTGGACTCAGCACGCTGAACCTTCCCGTGGACTGTTCGGGTGATTTTGGCCCACGTGGGCTGTCTGTTCAGTACACACAGGACGTCTTTGGGTGTCCGTCAGCACACACAGGACGTCCGTGTGTGTCCGTCAGCACGCACAGGACGTCCGTGGCTGTCTGTGTGTGTCCGTGTTTTTCCGTCAGCACACACAGATCGTCTGTGGCTGTCCATCAGTACACATATCAGCACTTTGGTCCTTGGACTCAGCACGCTGACCCTTCCCGTGGACTGTTCGGATCATTTTGGCCCACGTGGGCTGTCTATTCAGTACGCACAGGAAGGCCGTGGGTGTCCGCCAGTACACACAGGACGTCCGTGGGTGCCCGCCAGCGCACACAGGACGTCTGTGGCTGTCCGTCAGCAAACACAGGACGTCTGTGGCTGTCTGTGTGTGTCCGTATGTGTCCGTCAGCACAGAAAAGGCGTCTGTGGCTGTCCATATGTACACATATCAGCACGTTAGTCCTTGAACTCAGCACGCTGGCCCTTCCCGTGGACTGTTTGGGTGATTTTGGCCCACGTGGGCTGTCTGTTCAGTACACACAGGACGTCCGTGGGTGTCCGCCAGCACACAAATGACGTTTGTGGCTGTATGTGGCTGTCCGTCATAACACACAGGACGTCTGTGGCTGTCCGTGTATGTCCGTGTGTGTCCGTGGGTGTCCACCAGCACACGCAGGACGTCCGTGGCTGTCCATTAGTAAACATATCAGCACGCTGGTCCTTGGACTCAGCACGCTGGCCCTTCCCGTGGACTATTCGGGTGATTTTGGCCCACGTGGGCAGTCTGTTCAGTACACAAAGGCTTCCTTGGGTGTCCATCAGTTGACACAGGACGTCCATGTGCGTCCGTCAGCACACACAGGACGTCCGTGGCTGTCCGTGTGTGTCCGTCACCACACAGGACGTCTGTGGCTGTCCATCAGTACACATATCAGCATGTTGGTCCTTGGACTCAGCACGCTGAACCTTCCCGTGGACTGTTCGGGTGATTTTGGCCCACGTGGGCTGTCTGTTCAGTACACACAGGACGTCCGTGGGTGTCCGCCAGCACACACAGGACGTCTGTGGCTGTCCGTGGGTGTCCGTCAGCACACACTGGACATCCGTGTGTGTCTGTCAGTACACACAGGACGTCCGTGGCTGTCCATCAGTACACATATCAGCATGCTGGTCCTTGGACTCAGCACGCTGGCCCATCCCGTAGACTGTTTGGGTGATTTTGGCCCACGTGGGCTGTCTGTTCAGTACACACAAGACGTCTGTGGGTGTCCGCCAGCACATACAGGACGTCCGTGGCTGTTTGTCACCACACACAGGATGTCCGTGGCTGTTCGTCAGCACACACAGGACGTCCGTGGCTATTCGTGTGTGTCCGTCTGTGACCGTCAGCACACACAGGACGTCTGTGGCTGTCCATCAGTACACATATCAGCATGCTGGTCCTTGGACACAGCACGCTGGTCCTTCCCGTGGACTGTTCGAGTGATTTTGGCGCACGTGGGCTGTCTGTTGAGTACACACAGGACGTCTTTGGGTATCCGTCAGCACACACAGGACGTCCGTGTGTGTCCGTCAGCACGCACAGGACGTCTGTGACTGTCTGTGTGTGTCCGTGTGTGTCCGTCAGCACACACAGAACGTCTGTGGCTGTCCATCAGTACACATATCAGCACGTTGGTCCTTGGACTCAGCACCTTGACCCTTCCCGTGGACTGTTCGGATCATTTTGGCCCACGTGGGCTGTCTGTTCAGTACGCACAGGACATCTGTGGGTGTCCGCCAGTACACACAGGACGTCTGTGGGTGTCCGCCAGCACACACAGGACGTCTGTGGCTGTCCGTCAGCAAACACATGACGTCTGTGGCTGTCCGTGTGTGTCCGTATTTGTTCGTCAGCACACAAAGGGCATCTGTGGCTGTCCATATGTACACATATAAGCACATTAGTCCCTGGACTCAGCACGCTAGCCCTTCCCGTGGACTGTTTAGGTGATTTTGGCCCACGAGGGCTGTCTGTTCAGTACACACAGGACGTCCGTGGGTGTCCGCCAGCACACACATGACGTCTGTGGCTGTCTGTGGTTGTCCGTCAGAACACACAGGACGTCTGTGGCTGTCCGTGTGTGTCTGTGTGTGTCCGTGTGTGTCCGTGGCTGTCCGCCAGCACACACAGGACGTTCGTGGCTGTCCGTGGCTGTTCGTCAGCACACACAGGACGTCCGTGTGTGTCCGTCAGCACACACAAGACTTCCATGTGTGTCCGTGTGTGTCTGTCAGTACATACAGGACGTCTGTGTGTGTCCCTGTGTGTCCGTCAGCACACACAGGACGTCCGTGTGCGTCCGTCAGCACACACAGGACATCCGTGGCTATCCGTGTGTGTCCGTCACCACACACAGCACGTCCGTGGCTGTCCATCAGTACACACATCAGCACGTTGGTCCTTGGACTCAGCATGCTGACTGTGACACCCCCGATCGTAGATAACCGAAAATGACACGGTCGATGTTCCCTGATGGTCGACCCGAGGTTCTCGAAATAAATCCGATCACCTTAGACCAACAACTAAAAAACACAGACACTCCTATCGGATATTACTCTAGGCTTTTCTACCCAATAAAGCAATCTTCGATAGTTAGTTCGTCCCGGACAAGGACTAATATCATATGAGAACTCGTGATTTATGAACATCTTTTCTACATTATTTATTTACTTTAAACATCTTAGAAAGTGTTATAGTTTTATCCTACGGCCTATCGCCCAACAACATTTTAACTAAATATACATCAAAAGGTACGTTGCAAGGACAACAAAATACTGCCGCTGGTTGGCCGCACCTTCCGTCCAAAAGAGTAAAGTGTCTCCCGCCTAAGGGTTACCTGCACACACAAATGAGTCATGAGCAACTAGTTTACTCAGTGAATCTAGAATCGAAACACAATCAAATATAAACCAAACAATTATCAAATGGATATACATGATCATGCAAGTACTAGTACTATACTCTAGTATATCATTCATCATTGTGAATTCTTATTTTAAACATCACTTCCACAACACCCGCCCAGTACTAAACTCATATAATACAATATATATACTAGACCCGAGAAACCACTAAGGCTAACCGAGACTAGTGAGTTAGCATCACCGTCATTGTCGAATGTCCGGTATGAACAATCCGACACTTCATCGTCATGCAGTACACGGTCTCTAGGGAGCTACCCCATCATTGTGTCATCATGACCTTGTTCCATTCGCAGGACCAAGTCACGGTAATGCAGGGCTTTAGGGATAGTGAATATAACAAGAGTTCACATGATTTTACTTCCATAATCATTCCAAAATTAATTCATAATTAATCCTTAATTAATCATAATTAACTCTTAATTAATCCTAGATTAATCCATAATTAATCTCATATTAATTTTTAATTAATCCAAGATTAGTACTTAATTAATCATGATTACTCTTTAATTAATTTCAGATTAATTCTTAATTAAACCAAGATTAATCCTTAATTAAACCAAGATTAATCCTTAATTAAACCAAGATTAATCCTTAATTAAACCAAGATCAATCCTTAATTAAACCATGATTAATCCTTAATTAAACCATGATTATGTCATAGTTAAGATTAGTACTTGTTCACAAGTACTAAGATGATGATTAACCTTACTTTAACATTTTGATTACTCTTATGTATAGTTGACAATAAGTAAACATAACACCACTCTTATAAACTTGAGAGACTTTACTAACTTAATCAATCTCAACATCTATCTAGACTCACCTAAGAGATTAGTCTTGGAACTGGTTTGGATACCTAAGGCCTTACTCCACCTCTGACCTGAAACAGAAGTGAATGACTACAAGATCAGTTTCGTTCATGCTTTAACACCTTAGATCAGATCAGTTCAAGCTTGGTTCCACTCAAACTATACCAGTTCAGCTTGGTTCTAGTCAGTCTACCAAAGTTCAGGACAAGATCAGACTGACTTCAAATTGGTTTAATCAACCAGATCAGAACATCATAGCTGGTGGTTCTAAGAGGTTGATTCAAACCGAAATATCTCAAAATCTGAACTATATCACCACTTAGAGAACTGATCCGACCAAGTTCTTATGTAAACATCAACTAGCTCTGATCAAGACATGACTGAGGTAAGAGACCAAAGATTACCAAGATGAACCAAAGGACTAGATGGCCTCAGCTGATCCTCTTCTACAAGGTAAGCTCGTGGCTGGACTGATCAAAGAGAAAGATCAAGGTCTGATCATGATCTGAACTCAACTAGGTCTAGGGTTTTATTTAAACTCACCTTCTGATCTTTCTGAAGGTAACAAACTGAGCTAAGGTTGAAGATTCGGTCACCACCAATTTTTTTCTTGATTTATTTTCTTGATTTTTCTCACTGATTTTTCTGTTCTTCTTTCTTTCTTTCTCTCTGAAATTCTCTAGGTTTTTCTGCAGGGTTCTGAACGTGGGAAGCAGCTGGAGTGGGGTTAAATATGAGGTGAGCTTGCTTCAGGTGAGGGTTTCACTCAGGACAAAGCTAAGCTG
Organism: Brassica rapa; assembly: GCF_000309985.2. Lineage (NCBI taxonomy): Eukaryota > Viridiplantae > Streptophyta > Magnoliopsida > Brassicales > Brassicaceae > Brassica > Brassica rapa. The sequence goes on from NW_022610687.1 coordinate 5,498, forward strand.
AGTGGGGGCAGCTGGCCAGCTGCTTCAGCACTCTCAGCACAAGCTGCTGTCCTTTCCTTAACCTGAAGAAACTCCAGCCCTTTCATGTGCTTCTCACATGACAATCTAAGAAACAAGGCAAGCAGGCAGTTTGTGATTGTCATGTGCCAGTTACTGAAGAAGCTAGGCAAGCAGGCAGGTGGAAGACATGAGTCTGGTCCAAAATTACTTGTAGCAGTTGGTTGATAATTTTCAATAATTTTTCAACCAAATATTCCTTGTCTTTGGCTCTCGTCTTGTTCTCAGAAAATCTCTTCCAGTTTAAAAGAAATTCGACCAAAATATTTAAGACTCGACCAAACTATCAAGTGAAGGTCTTTCAACCACAAGACAGTCCCTTCGAGAAATTAATCTACCGGGTCGATTTTTATTTTTATTAATCATTGTTAAACCAACTAAAAACTGGTCGAGCGGGATTTTTCTCGACCAAGAATTTATTGGCTAATGAGGGTTATTGCACTGACCCTTCCCGTGGACTGTTCGGATGATTTTGGCCCACGTGGGCTCTCTGTTCAGTACACACAGGACGTCCGTGGGTGTCCGCCAGCACACACAGGACGTCCGTGGCTGTCCGTGTGTCTCCGTGTGTGTTCGTCAGCACTACACAGGACGTCCGTGGCTGTCCATCAGTACACATATCAGCACGTTGGTTCTTGGACTCAGAACGCTGAACCTTCCCATGGACTGTTCGGGTGATTTTGGCCCACGTGGGCTGTCTGTTCAGTACACACAGGACGTCCGTGGGTGTCCGCCAGCACACACAGGACGTCCGTGGCTGTCCATGTGTGTCCGTCAGCACACACAGGACGTCCGTGGCTGTCCGTGTGTGTCCGTGTGTGTCCATCAGTACACACAGGACGTCCGTGCCGGTCCATCAGTACACATATCAGCACGCTGGTCCTTGGACTCAGCACGCTGGCCCTTCCCGTGGACTGTTTGGGTGATTTTGGCCCACGTGGGCTGTCTGTTCAGTACACACAGGACGTCTGTGGGTGTCCGCCAGCACACACACAGGACATTCGTGTGTGTCCGTCAGCAGGCACAGGACGTCCGTGGCTGTCTGTGTGTGTGCGTGTGTGTCCGTCAGCACACACACCACCTCCGTGGCTGTCCATCAGTACACATATCAGCACGTTCTGATTTCCGTGTCCATTTCTCCTGATCTTTGGCTTTCTGGAAATCTGAAAGAATTCTCTTGAATTTGAGGACGGGCTTTGCTTCAGGCCGCTCCTTACTTGAGCTTAAATCTCCTTCTAATGTCGGATACTCGCAGATGGACGGGCTGAGAAACCTCTGAGTTGTAAAATTCATAACTTCTTGCTCCGTGATATTTTTGGCCCAATTCTAATTGGCCTGGACTCCTTATTGAGTTGTAGAATCCATAAAAATTAGCCTCGTGATTTAAACCCTCCTGGTTTGTAAGATATGGCATTTTTAGTGCACGTATATCCTTGTTTGCGCCTTGGCTGGTTGAGTAGGGCTTTGGGTTCACCTCCGGTTCAGTTGCTGATCTGATGACCACATCACCCACAGACGTCCTGTGTGTACTGAACAGACAGCCTACATGGGCCAAAATCTTCCGAACAGTCCACGGGAAGGGTCAGCATGCTGAGTCCAAAGACCAGCGTGCTGATATGTGTATTGATGGACAGCCACAGATGACCTGTGTGTGCTGACGGACACACACAGACACACACGGATAGCCATGGACGTCCTGTGTGTGCTGGCGGACACCCACGGACATCCTGTGTGTACTAAACAGACAGCCTACGTGGGCCAAAATCACCCGAACAGTCCACGGGAAGGGCCAGCGTGCTGATATGTTTATTGATGGAAAGCCACAGATGTCCTGTGTGTGCTGACAGACACACACAGTCACACACACGGACAGCCACGGACGTCCTGTATGTGCTGGCGGACACCCATTGACGTCCTGTGTGTACTGAACAGAGAGACCACGTTGGCCAAAATCACCCGAACAGTCCACGGGAAGGGTCAGCGTGCTGAGTCCAAGGACCAACGTACTGATATGTGTACTGATGGACAGCCACGGACGTCCTGTGTGTGTGCTGACGGAAAACACGGACACAAGAGAGCCACGGACGTCCTGTGTGTGACTGCGACGACGTCCGGACTGACGTCACGTCCCAGCATGTCGTGCTCGTGTGTGACCCACACCACGGACGGCCCTGTGTGTACTGAATAGACAGCCCACATGGCCCAAAATCACTCGAACAGTCCATGGGAAGGGCCAGCGTGCTGAGTCCAAGGACCTGCGTGCTGATATGTGTACTGATGGACAACCACAGACGTCATGTGTGTGCTGACAGACACACACGGTCACACACGGACAGCCACGGACGTCCTGTGTGTGCTGGCGGACACCCACGGACGTCATGTGAGTACTGAACAGACAGCCCACGTTGGCCAAAATCACCCGTACAGTCCACGGGAAGGGTCAGCGTGCCCGTACAGTCCACGGGAAGGGTCAGCGTGCTGAGTCCAAGGACCAACGTGCTAATATTTGTACTGATGGACAGCCACGGACGTCGTGTGTGTGCTGACGGACACACACAGACACACACGGACAGCCACGGATGTCCTGTGTGTGCTGACGGACACCCACGGGCGTCCTGTGTGTGCTGACGGACACCCACGGATGTCCTGTGTGTACTGAACAGACAGCCCACTTGGGCCAAAATCACCCGAACAGTCCACGAGAAGGGTCAGCGTGCTGAGTCCAAGGACCAACGTACTGATATGTGTACTGATGGACAGCCACGGACGTCCTGTGTGTGCTGACGGAAACACACGGACACACACAGACAGCCACGGACGTCCTGTGTGTGCTGACGGACACCCACAGACGTCCTGTGTGTGCTGACGGAAACCCACAGACGTCCTGTGTGTGCTGACGGACACCCACGGACGTCCTGTGTGTACTGAATAGACAGCCCACATGGCCCAAAATCACTCGAACAGTCCATGGGAAGGGCCAGCGTGCTGAGTCCAAGGACCTGCGTGCTGATATGTGTACTGATGGACAACCACGGACGTCCTGTGTGTGCTGACAGACACACAAGGTCACACACGGACAGCCACGGACGTCCTGTGTGTGCTGGCAGACACCCACGAACGTCATATGAGTACTGAACAAACAGCCCACGTGGGCCAAAATCACCCGTACAGTCCACGGGAAGGGTCAGCGTGCTGAGTCCAAGGACCAACGTGCTAATATGTGTACTGATGGACAGCCTTAGATGTCGTGTGTGTGCTGACGGACACACACAGACACACACGGACAGCCACGGACGTCCTGTGTGTGCTGACGGACACCCACGGGCGTCCTGTGTGTGCTGACGGACACCCACGGATGTCCTGTGTGTACTGAACAGACAGCCCATTTGGGCCAAAATCACCCGAACAGTCCACGGGAAGGGCCAGCATGCTGAGTCCAAGGACCAGCGTGCTGATATGTGTACTGATGGACAGCAACGGACGTCATGTGTGTGCTGACGGACACACACGGACAGCCACAGACGTCCTGTGTGTGCTGGCGGATACCCACAGACGTCCTCTGTGTACTGAACAGATAGCCCACGTGGGCCAAAATCACCCGAACAGTCCACGGGAAGGGCCAGCGTGCTGGGTCTAAGGACCAGCGTGCTGATATGTGTACTGATGGACAGCCACGGACGTCTTGTGTGTGCTGACGGACACACACGGACAGCCACGGACGTCCTGTGTGTGCTGGCAGACACCCACAAACGTCCTGTGTGTACTGAAAAGACAGCCCACATGGGCCAAAATCACCCGAACAGTCCACGGGAAGGGTCAGCGTGCTGAGTCCAAAGACCAACGTGCTGATATGTGTACTGATGGACAGCCATGGACGTCATGTGTGTGCAAACAGACACACACGGACAGCCACTGACGTCCTGTGTGTGCTGACGAACATCCACGGATGTCCTGTGTGTGCTGAAGGACACCCACGGACGTCCTGTGTGTGCTGACGGACACCCACGGACGTCCTGTGTGTACTGAACAGACAGCCCACGTGGGCCAAAATCACCCGAACAGTCCACGGGAAGGGCCAGCGTGCTGAGTCCAAGGACCAGCGTGCTGATATGTGTACTGATGGACAGCCACGGACGTCATGTGTGTGCTGACGGACACACACAGACAAACACGGACACACACGGACAGCCACAGACGTCCTGTGTGTGCTTGCGGACACCCACAGACGTCCTGTGTGTACTGAACAGACAGCCGACGTGGGCCAAAATCACCCGAACAGTCCACAGGAAGGGTCAGCATGCTGAGTCCAAGGACCAACGTGCTGACATGTGTACAGATGGACAGCCACGGACATCCTGTGTGTGCTGACGGACACACAAGGACACACACAGACACACACGGACAGCCACAAACGTCCTGTGTGTGCTGACGGACACCCACAGACGGCCTGTGTGTACTGAATAGACAGCCCACTTGGGCCAAAATCACCCGAACAGTCCACGGAAAGGGCCAGCGTGCTGGGTCCTAGGACCAGCGTGCTGATATGTGTACTGATGGACAGCCACGGACGTCTTGTATGTGCTGACGGACACACACGGACGTCCTGTGTGTGCTGGCAGACACCCACGGACGTCCTGTGTGTACTGAAAAGACAGCCCACATGGGCCAAAATCACCCGAACAGTCCACAGGAAGGGTCAGCGTGCTGAGTCCAAAGACCAACGTGCTGATATGTGTACTGATGGACAGCCACGGACGTCATGTGTGTGCAAACAGACACACACGGACAGCCACTGACGTCCTGTGTGTGCTGACGGACACCCACGGATGTCCTGTGTGTGCTGAAGGACACCCACGGACGTCCTGTGTGTGCTGACGGACACCCACGGACGTCCTGTGTGTACTGAACAGACAGCCCACGTGGGCCAAAATCACCCGAACAGTCCACGGGAAGGGTCAGCATGCTGAGTCCAAGGACCAACATGCTGACATGTGTAGTGATGGACAGCCACGGATGTCCTGTGTGTGCTGACGGACACACAAGGACACACACAGACACACACGGACAGCCACAAACATCCTGTGTGTGCTGACGGACACCCACAGACGGCCTATGTGTGCTGACGGACACCCACATACACACACGGATACACACAGATAGCCACAGACGTCATGTGCGTGCTGATGGACACCCACGGACGTCATGTGTGTGCTGATGGACACCCACGGACGTCCTGTGTGTACTGAACAGACAGCCCACGTGGGCCAAAATAACCCGAACAGTCCACGGGAAGGGCCAGTGTGCTGAGTCCAATGTCCAACGAGCTGATATGTGTACTGATGGACAACCACGGACGTCCTGTGTGTGCTGACGGACACACACGGACACACACGAACAGCCACGGACGTCCTGTGTGTGCTAGCGGACACCCACGGACGTTCTGCGTGTACTGAACAGACAGCCCTCGTGTGCCAAAATCACCCGAACGGTCCACGAGAAAGGTCAGCGTGCTGAGTCCAAGGACCAACGTGCTGATATGTGCACTGATGGACAGCCACAGACGTCCTGTGTGCACTGACGGACACACACGGACAGCCACAGACGTCCTGTCTGTGCTGACTGACACACACGGACGTCCTGTGTGTGTTAACGGACACCCACAGACGTCCTGTGTGTACTGAACAGACAGCCTACGTGGGCCAAAATCATCTGAACAGTCCACGGGAAGGGCCAGCATGCTGAGTCCAAGGACCAGCGTGCTGATATTTGTATTGATGGACAGCCACAGATGACCTGTGTGTGCTGACGGACACACACAGACACACACGGACACACACGGATAGCCACGGACGTCCTGTGTGTGCTGGCGGACACCCACGGACGTCCTGTGTGTACTGAACAGACAGCCTACGTGGGCCAAAATCACCCGAACAGTCCACGGGAAGGGCCAGCGTGCTGATATGTTTATTGATGGACAGCTACAGATGTCCTGTGTGTGCTGTCGGACACACACAGTCGCACACACGGACACACACGGACAGCCACAGACGTCCTGTGTGTGCTGGCGGACATCCACGGACGTCCTGTGTGTACTGAACAGACATACCACGTTGGCCAAAATCACCCGAACAGTCCACGGGAAGGGTCAGCGTGCTGAGTCCAAGGACCAACGTGCTGATATGTGTACTGATGAACAGCCACGGACGTCCGGTGTGTGCTGATGGAAACACACGGACACAAACATACAGCCACGGACGTCCTGTGTGTGCTGACGGACACCGACAGACGTCCTGTGTGTGCTGACGGACACCCACGGACGTCCTGTGTGTACTGAATTGACAGCCCACATGGGCCAAAATCACTCGAACAGTCCAAGGGAAGGGCCAGCGTGTTGAGTCCAAGGACCTGCGTGCTGATATGTGTACTGATGGACAACCACTGACGTCCTGTGTGTGCTGACAGACACACACGGACACACACGGTCACAAACGGACAGCCACGGACGTCCTGTGAGTGCTGGCGGACACCCACGGATGTCATGTGAGTACTGAACAGACAGCCCACGTGGGCCAAAATCACCCGTACAGTCCACAGGAAGGGTCAGCGTGCTGAGTCTAAGGACCAACGTGCTAATATGTGTACTGATGGACAGCCACGGACGTCCTGTGTGTGCTGATGGACACACACGGACACACCCGGTCAGCCACGGACGTCCTGTGTGTGCTGACGGACACCCACGGACGTCATGTGTGTGCTGACGGACACCCACGGACGTCCTGTGTGTACTGAACAGACAGCCCGATTGGGTCATAAACACCCGAACAGTCCACGGGAAGGGCCAGCGTGCTGAGACCAAGGACCAGCGTGCTGATATGTGTACTGATGGACAGCCACAGACGTCCTGTGTGCGCTGACAGACACACACGGACAGCAGCAGACATCCTGTGTGTGCTGACGGACACACACGGACGTGCTGTGTGTGTTAACGGACACCCACAGACGTCCTGTGTGTACTGAACAGACAGCCTACGTGGGCCAAAATCATCCGAACAGTCCACCGGAAGGGCCAGCATGCTGAGTCCAAAGACCAGCGTGCTGATATGTGTATTGATGGACAGCCACAGATGACCTGTGTGTGCTGACGGACACACACAGACACACACGGACACACACGGATAGCCACGGATGTCCTGTGTGTGCTGGCGGACACCCACGGACGTCCTGTGTGTACTGAACAGACAGCCTACATGGGCCAAAATCACCCAAACAGTCAACGGGAAGGGCCAGCGTGCTGATATGTTTATTGATGGACAGCCACAGATGTCATGTGTGTGCTGACGGACACACACGGACAGCCACGGACGTCCTGTGTGTGCTGGCGGACACCCACAGACGTCCTGTGTGTACTAAACAAACAGACCACGTTGGCCAAAATCACCCGAACAGTCCACGGGAAGGGTCAGCGTGCTGAGTCCAAGGACCTACGTGCTGATATGTGTACTGATGAACAGCCACGGACGTCCTGTATGTGCTGACGGAAACACACGGACACACACAGACAGCCACGGACATCCTGTGTGTGCTGATGGACACCCACAGACGTCCTCTGTGTGCTGACGGACACCCACGGACGTCCTGTGTGTACTGAATAGACAGCCCACATGGGCCAAAATCACTCGAACAGTCCAAGGGAAGGGCCAGCGTGTTGAGTCCAAGGACCTGCGTGCTGATATATGTACTGATGGACAACCACGGACGTCCTGTGTGTGCTGACAGACTCACACGGACACACACGGTCACACACGGACAGCCACAGACGTCATGTGTGTGCTGGCGGACACCCACGGACGTCCTGTGTGTACTGAACAGACAGACCACGTTGGCCAAAATCACCCGAACAGTCCACGGGAAGGGTCAGCGTGCTGAGTCCAAGGACCAACGTGCTGATATGTGTACTGATGGACAGCCACGGACGTCCTGTGTGTGCTGACGGAAACACACGGACACACACAGACAGCCACGGACGTCCTGTGTGTGCTGACGGACACCCACAGACGTCCTGTGTGTGCTGACAGACACCCACGGACGTCCTGTGTGTACTGAATAGACAGCCCAGATGGGCCAAAATCACTCGAACAGTCCAAGGGAAGGGCCAGCGTGTTGAGTCCAAGGACCTGCGTGCTAATATGTGTACTGATGGACAACCACGGACGTCATGTGTGTGCTGACAGACACACACGGACACACACGGTCACACACGGACAGCCACTGACGTCCTGTGTGTGCTGGCGGACACCCACAGACGTCATGTGAGTACTGAACAGACAGCCCACGTGGGCCAAAATCACCCGTACAGTCCACGGGAAGGGTCAGCGTACTGAGTCCAAGGACCAACGTGCTAATATGTGTACTGATGGACAGCCACGGACGTCGTGTGTGTGCTGACGGACACACACGGACACACACGGACAGCCACGGATGTCCTGTGTGTGCTGACGGACATCCACAGACGTCATGTGTGTGCTGACGGACACCCACTGACGTCATGTGTGTACTCACCAGACAGCCCACTTGGGCCAAAATCACCCGAACAGTCCACGGGAAGGGCCAGCGTGCTGAGTCCAAGGACCAGCGTGCTGATATGTGTACTGATGGACAGCCACGGGCATCATGTGTGTGCTGACGGACACACACGGACAGCCACAGACGTCCTGTGTGTGCTGGCGGATACCCACGGACGTCATGTGTGTACTGAACAGACAGCCCACGTGGGCCAAAATCACCCGAACAGTCCACGGGAAGGTTCAGTGTGCTGAGTCCAAGGACCAACGTGCTGAATGTGTCCTGAGGGACAGCCACAAACGTCCTGTGTATGATGACGGACACACACGGACACACACGGACAGCCACGGACGTCCTGTGTGTGCTGACGGACACCAACGGACGTCCTGTGTGTGCTGACGGACACCCACGGACGTCCTGTGTGTAATGAACAGACAGCCCACATGGGCCAAAATCACCCGAACAGTCCACAGAAAGGGCCAGCGTGCTGAGTCCAAGGACCAGCGTGCTGATATGTGTACTGATGGACAGCCACAGACGTCCTGTGTGTGCTGACGGATTGATATACTTTGGATTTGTCCCACTTTTTTTTTTTTTGAATGAATGTTAAATTTATTCATCAAAAAAGCCTGTATACAACCAAGTGCATCCTTTATACTCTAGGAGCTATACTAAAGATTTAGCCAACATTTCAAAATAGTTAAAGCAATTATAATTTAGTTTGGAACCAAAACTGCATCAGCAACTCCATATCTCTTACTCCCCTCATTCTCAATACACTGATCTTGTTCCTAATCCCTTTATCAACCAGTTTCTGCAGAATCGGTAACGGCATTAGCTTTCCACCATGCTTTACCTTATTTCTCTCACGCCAGACTGCATACAGCACCGCCTGAAGAGCATATCTGATACAGAACAAAGACTTCTTCTCTCTTGTCGCATCAGAAATGAGCCCCACAATCCCAACCCAATCATTAGTGAACTCGTTCCCTAATATGCCTTTAACCATTTTCTCCCACACCTTCCCCGAGTAGGAACACTCGAAAAACAAATGGCTTCTTGACTCAGTAGCAGATTGACAAAGTAGACAGGTTGTATCCACCCCCTGGCTCCATACTGCAACTCTGTCCAAAGTCGATAATCTGTTGAGCACCGCAAGCCAAGATATAAAAGCAAATTTAGGAGTAGCCTGAGGAAACCAGATCCCTCTACCCCAAGCACACTGGGGTTTGGAAACCCTCAACAACTCCCAAGTTTCACTAGTCTTAAACTTCTCACCGATATCTTGACTTCCCCTTCCAGAGACTGATATCTTCATTAACTACATTTAGATTACTCGCAACTGTACTCAACTCCTTTTCCAAATCATTTAACAAGCCTCTACGATGACTTCTTCTTCTACTAGTAACTAATAATGCCTCCTCTACCGTCGCATTCTTAGCTACACCCAAATCAATAATGCCCCGCTCACCTAATAAATCAGAGAGCACCCCCTTCTCTGACCATTTATCGAACCAAAAGGACGTATGCCTCCCATTCCCCAACTCCTTCATATAGAACGATTTAGCCACTCCTCTCAACTTCAACATCTTACGCCACATCCAAGAGCCCATATGCGTTTTAACCTTCACTTCCCAGAAACTTTTCCCCTTAAGTAACCTTTCTTTAATCCACTTCCCCCATAATGAATCACCAGTTAACATTCTCCATATCAGCTTGAGACCATACACTTTATTAACCTCTTTTAAATCTCTAATACCCAATCCTCCTTCACATTTAGTACCACAAACCTCTTTCCACGCAACCTTAGTACCTGTAGTTTTCAGAGAAGGCCCAGACGATTTGTCCCATTTTTATCCATGGTATATTAGTATTTTACTATATATATATATATATATATATATATATATATATATATATATATATCTATGTTTTCTACTCTTCTAGGTATGTTTTCAGGTTCAGGTGCATTTCGGAGTAAAGCTATGACTTTGGAGCATTTTGGAGCATAAAGGACATTTCACCCGAGCTGACCACTTAGAGGTCGACGAGAGGAAGAATAATCGATCGATGCGCATCAGTGCTGACGATCGATATCAGGAAATGCCTCGACAGATGAAGATTAATATCGATCGATGTACACAAGTACCATCGATCGATGTCGAGACACCAGACGCGACATTTTGGATTCAGCAGACTTAAAAACCAAGGCCAAGCCAAATTACCAAAATGCCCTGATGAGTTTTTAACCTAGTAGAATATATACTGCAAGTGTTTTGACGCCAGAGGGAGAGCTTTTTCTAGACCTAGTTTTGTTACAAGTTTCATTTGGGAGAGAAGATCACTTGTGATTGGAACTTCTTGTTTCTATTTCTTTTCATCTATTCTATGAGTTCTTATTTCTCTATTGATATGAATTGCTTTGCTATGTCTGAGTAATTCAACTGTTAGATCCTAGGTTCAGATAGGTTTGTGGGATTAGCCCCAAACTATAGATCTGCCTTGTTGTGATATTCATGATAGATTTGTATTCATTGCTTGTTTTAGCCTTGCTAACTAGAACTTGATCATAGGATTGCATATTCAAGCACTCTTGTTATCCCATCCTGACATCTATATATCATATTAGGATTGCTAGAGAGGGCTAACCGCCAATTTAGAATCTTAGTAGGGCATTTCATACTCGCGCATAGGCCTGGCTAGAACCCGTCGATAGATGTCCTCAACTGACAATCCATCGATGTTGGCAAAGGTGTATCGGTCGACGTCTTAAAAGACTATTGATCGACACTCTCTTGTGTCTGCATCTAACCGGTGAGACACGAGATTAGTTTGTTAACCAGTGGTACATGCGACAGCTGATCACTGAGTTAAGCGAATGAGCTCTAATATATCATGCATACAACAGTTAGGCATCTATAGGTATTATAATCTCCAACACCTGAATAGTGGCCCTGCATCTAATATCATTTCCAACCAAGTTACATTTATTATTTACTCGCTTGTTACTATTGCTATTTCATTTAAACATTTACAACATTTAGAATTAATAAACACTAGATTTAATTGTTCCCTAGCTCCTTGTGGATTCGATCCCTAAGTACTACATCTGAACCTCTTTTGATGAGAGTAACATTCCTTAGGGTAATTTGAGTGGTATCAAATTTGGCGCCGTTGCCGGGAAGCTTTGATCGCCATTAGATTTTGTTTTATTAATTCTTATTCTTTTCTTTACCCCCTTTTCTAATAATTTTTTTTCTTGTCTTTTCAGGTGCATGCCCAGCGGTACCAGAAGCAACAAGGAGAAAGACTTGCTGTTCTCAGACGATCCTGCTCATTTGGAACGCACCATCCATAGAGGTCAACGTTCCACATCGCTCGACGCAACCACTTCGTCGTCGATCGATACGCACAATCAACCGTCAACCGACACCAGACCGTCATCGTCGATCGATCCCAATCGTTCGACAACGATCGATACTACCCCGCGTACGTCGATCGATACCGTGTCGTCAGAAAATGGTAAACATTATTATTCTAACTCAGGACGAGAACGGAAACCTGTATGACCAGGCCGGTCATCTGCGTAATGCAACAGGTCAGAAAATAGATGCTCAGGGAACTGTAATCCCTGATGCTGATGCTACAGGAGCTGCTCAACCTGTAGATGAGGACGCTCGATCGAGACCACTGGCCGACTACAATCGCCCAGATGAGTACTATTCCAACAGATCAGCTATTCGACTTCCGGAGATCCAGAAGCAGAATTTCGAGCTGAAGCCTCAATACTACACTCTCGTGTCGCAGATACCCTACTCTGGGTTACCGCACGAGCATCCTATGGACCATTTGGAAAGGTTCGAGGATCTAATCGCTGCCATTCGGATGGAAGGAGTCCCCGAATATTACCTGCTGTGCAAGCTCTTCAGATACACGCTGAATGGAGAAGCGATGCACTGGCTTAGGCAGCAACCCACAGGATCTTTAACATCCTGGAGCGACATCAAGAATGCTTTCTTATGAAACTTCTTCGATGAGGCGCGCGCTGAAGAACTTCGGAACAAAATTTCCACATTCTCGCAGAAGGCTGGAGAGTCCTTCAAAAATGTGTGGATTAGATTTAAGTTCTTCCAGCGAGACTGTCCACACCACGGATTTAACGAAGTGCAGCTTCTAAGCACTTTCTTCCGAGGTCTCGCCTTACAGTATCAAATGGCCCTTGATATGGCGAGTGAAGGGAACTTCACTACTCGGAATCCGTTGGAAGCTGTGGGACTTATCGAAAACCTTGCTAACAGCAGCAGCACCAAAAACACTGACTCTGAACGGAAGAAGTCTGTAGCCTCTATCGGGAAGGAACATATGGACGAAGTAAGAGCTAAGTTAGATGTGGTGCACGAGCTTCTTAGGAAGCAAGTCTGTTCAGCCGAAGGAGAAGTAGCAGATACGGAAGGAGAAGAAAATGTGAATTACATCGGAGGTACCGGATTCCAGAAATTTGGAAACCAGGGCGGAAAAAGAAACTTCTTTGGAAATGGCCAAAGAAGTAACCAAAATTCACAATTTCAAAAACCCTTCAACAACAGCAAGAGCTACTCAAACTCTTACTACCAAAATCCACCACCCCAGACTCAGGAAAGGAAGATCGAAGAAATGCTTGATCGAGTACTATTGGGACAACAACAAATCACAGTGGATTTCAACGGTAAGATAGACTCTGCCTACAACAATCTGAACACCAAAATCGAGACCTTAGGGACTCAGGTGAGAAAACTTGAAACCCAAGTAATTCAGACGGGCGAGACTATAAAGAGGCAAGAAGCTTTCGCTAGAGAGGCAGGAGCCGACAAAGGAAAACACCACGTAAATGCCATCATAGATGATGATTTTGGCAAGTGGTGAGAAATGAAAAGCTTGAGGAAGGAAATTTCAAAATCGAAAGCTCCATGAGTCTCGGCGGATCCCAATGGTGTCGACCGATGTCGATGAACTCACATCGATCGACAGACCATGATGAAGATCGATGGACGGATTACTCCAGTCATCGATCGACGTCATCTGCCAAATCGACTGAATGCAATGCGGTTCGAATTCTAACTCATGAAGAATTCGCAGCTAAGCATCCTCACCCACCCTCCCCTTTCTATGAAATAATCAATCGATCGGTTGAGCCAACCATCGATCGACAGAGTGAGTCCGAAGTCGATCGTCAAAACATACCTCCCATCGATCGACAGGCACCTCTGACATACCGAGTGCGGTTACCCTCAATCGATAATGATTACATCAATGCACTCAGACCACCACCTAAACCATTAGCAAACCCACCCGAACCAAAACCCAACCCTTTAAATAGTTCACCAGAATCTGTTCAAGAAGAACAAGAATCTGAAGGGAGAAGGTTAAGGAAGAGAAAGGAGAAGATTCTTAAAAACCTTAAGAGGGAAGCTAACGATAAGGAGATGGATGGTTTCACTAAACGAGTCCTCAGAATCCCAATTGAAAAACCTTTTGATGAAGCTTACTTGACACACCGGTTGTGGATGTTCTTCAGAGAAACAAAGGTAACTGAGGAGGACATTAGGAGAATGTTTCATCAAGTCAGAGAGAAGATGAAACACAGGATCACATTGACGAAGAAGAGTGATCCTGGGAAGTTTGCAATACCATGCGTAGTCAAGGGTGTTGAATTTTCCCATTCAATGTGTGACACAGGAGCATCAGTTAGTATCCTCCCTAGGATCATGGCAGACCAGCTTGGTTTGACCATCGAACCCTCAACGGAATCCTTCACCTTCGTGGATCTTTCAGAGAAACAATCAGGAGGCATCATAAGAGATCTGGATGTACTGATTGGTAATGCCCTTGTCCCTGTAGATTTTCATGTCTTAGACATCGAGCTTAACTGGAGCTCTTCACTTCTGCTTGGACGATCTTTCCTAGCTACAGTAGGAGCTGTATGTGACATGAACAAAAACAAATTGTGTCTAACGCTCATAGACCCAAACATCCACTACGACACCATCCGACCTAAGAGAAAGGTAACTAATTCTGTGGATTATGGGAAAGAACTTGGCTTCATTGGCGCATGCCATTGTGGAGCAGGGTATGAATCGGAGTACGAAACAGAGTACTCGGAATCGATCGACACCCCAACCTTTCCATCGATCGATTCCAATGAGTCAACAGTGACTAATGACCGCAACAACACGTCACTCGACGTAATACACCCAGTTGACCATTTCGCTTCACCTAATCATTGTTACCAACACTTTGCCTTCCAACCTCCAAGCAGGAGAGGACATGATGATTATTCCATAGGCAGTTGGGCAGACAGTGGTTTCCATGAAAGTTTTGTAGTTGAGACTGTAATTACTTCACCTAATGAGGAACATACCGAGGAATACGATGAGGATTACTGGAAAGAACGTGCAATAGAAATGTCTTTGCAGGATGAAAGACTTGAAACACATAAGTTCACCAACACGTTTCCAACATCGTTCGACACTGTGCACTCCACATCGGTCGATACCCACCCTCATCCAGCAAAACAACCGCTCACATCGATCGACACCCGTAAAAGAACATCGATCGATATTCGCGCCGCAGCGAAAATTCAGGAGCAGGAGAATATTCCCTCCCCAACTAGGTTTATAGATACCTATATAAATAGTTTTGCACCTCCGAAACCACCTACACACATTAGAGCAAACACACAAGCAAATAAGATGAACACTCTTCCTTCTACATCAACAGAAAAATCCATGAAGAGCAATCATCTCAAGAACACAAGTTCTGCAGAAATTACTCTACCATCAATCGATGTAACTGTGGGAACCGAAATTTGCACTGTCGATTTCCGTTTAAATAAGGAAACTAGGAAAACCCTAATTTCCCAGAGGACCCGGATATCTGCTAATTACCACACGTCAAGCAATCAGAACACGAGAATAACAACGATAAAGTATAAGAAATCGAAAAAGAGAGCAAAAAAGATCTTATTCTGAATTTACGTATGAGCGTTTACAACAAGGTATAAGCCTGGGCTCGAGAGCTGTCGACGAGATTCCTAGTTCTAGCAACCCTAAGACGGCTAAACCTAATTGAGTCGCAGCTCGAAATAACAAAAACGGAAAAATGCCTAAATTGCTCTAAGTGCTAAGTTTGCTCTGAAAAAGTTCTCCCTTATGCTCCTCGCCTAGGACTCCTTATATACTAGCTCCAAGGTCGGTTTACGCTTTTACTCTTCTGCCCTTAAGCCGTCATACCATAAAAATGGAGATATTCCATTTTTCCCGATCTTCACAATTATCTTCAAAACTTCCGTATTTATCCACGGAAACTTGACATTTATCCTTCCTTGTGAACCAAGCGTAAACCGTGCTGTGGTTTACGGGCTTTTGGTTAAGAAATCGCAGGATGGGCCTCGAGTCGTGTTTTAGGTCCCTTTGGGCCGTCTTTCGACTCGAAGCGTTTACTACGATTTCTTTCGATAAAGAACGAACTTTCCGCGGATTCTAATCCGCAAAGTTTGATCGATGATTTAGAATAGCGGAAAACATACTGAGCTCGCTACGCTCTTCGGGAGATAGCATTTGAAGGTTTGACGAGAATGCATGGACTGGTGTCGTATCGATGTTTCGGAAGAGCTTGGTCGCTACGCAGCGACCGAACTTTGGCTCGAGCTCGGTCGCTACGTAGCGACCAAGCTTTGGCTCGAGCTTGGTTGCTACGTAGCGACCGAGCGGGTCGATCGCTTGGTCGCTATGTAGCGACCGAGCTTTGGCTCAAGCTCGGTCACTGCGTAGCGACCGAGCGGGACGAGCGCTCGGTCGCTACGTAGCGACCGAGATTTGGCTCGAGCTCAGTCGCTACGTAGCGACCGAGTGGGACAAGCGCTCGGTCGCTACGAAGCGACCGGGCTCAGACAAGCGCTCGGTCGCTACAAAGCGACCGAGCGGGACGATCGCTCGGTCGCTACGTAGCGACCGAGCGGGACGAGCGCTTGGTTTCTACGTAGCGACCGAGCTTGGCCGAGCTCGGTCTCTACGTAGCGACCGAGCGGGACGATCACTCGGTCGCTACGTTGTGACCGAGCTTTGGCTCGAGCTCAGTCGCTACATAGCGACCGAGCAGGACGAGTGCTCGGTCGCTACGTAGAGACCGAGCTTGGCTTGAGCTCGGTCGCTACGTGGCGACCGAGCGGGACGATCGCTCGGTCGCTACGTAGCGACTGAGCTTTGGCTTGAGCTCGGTCACTACGTAGCGACCGAGTAGGTTGGATGCTCGGTCGCTACGGCTTGGAATTGGTTGCTACGTAGCGACCGGACAGTGTGTATGTGCGGTAGTTACGCAATGAACGAGCTTGGTTCATTTTCTTTGAATCTTCAAGGATACTTCTTCGTAAAAACTTCGTATTGGTTATTTTTTACGAAAATTATATCTTTCTTTTTACTATCTCCTTTGGAAATGTGATTTCCGATGGTTTTCCGGTGATAATTCCATCGTGACCATTTTTGACCCCAACAGTTAGCCCCACAGCCTGTTAGGACCGTGCATCGTAAGGTCCTGGCGTGCGGTTAAACGTGTTTGGCAAGTTAGGCTTATTGGATGGAATTAATATCCGAAAGTCCGAGCTTGAATAGTAAATTCTCATGCCTATAAGAAGGGGGTAACTTGTTTTTAGCTTTTCACTTCATTATCTCCTCAAAGTTTAATAGCGAAAAAAGTCCTTTGAATTTTCTCTCTCTACCATTGAGATTTTTCCTTTTCTCCCTGTTGAGAATGTCTCAAGGGATTTCGGGAAACGCTCGGCCTACTATCTTCAATCGCGAAACTGTCCGTGACCAACGTGGTGAGGTTGTTCGAGAGATCGAGTTTGTGGCACACTCCGCTGACCCTGCCGAGGCCGACGCACATTGGGTGGCTTTGTGCAACGTGGAAGAATCGCCTCCCGAACCGTGGGTTCCCGTGAGGCCTTTTTCGGAAAGGGTCGTCGGGAGACCGAGCAGGTGTACGCTCCCATTTCTTGGAACCGTACGCAGCTTCTGTAACGTTCTGGAAAACGTGGATTTTCGATTACCCCTCGAGGGGGAAAGGGCTGATGAACCTCCCGAAGGCTTTTTCACTTTGTACGAGGAGCATCTGATGCGTGCTCGCCTATGGTTTCCCATTCCGTCGGTTATAGTAGAGTTTCTGAACCGTTTGGAAGTTTCGATAAGTCAGATTTCTCCCGGCGGTATAAAGCATCTTGTCGGGTTGCTAGTCTTGGGATACAAGCGAGGCATAGAACTTACTGTTGAATATCTCGAAGCTTTCCTTACCCTGTCTCGTGTTGGGACCGATCGTCTATACGGTTTTAGACTGCGTACTTTTATGGAAGTCCTGAAAGGATTCTCTCAGGGCGATCGTGGGTGGAAGAGTTACTTTTTTTACGTTAGATTGGATCAAGCCTCGGTTGCCGCGAAGTGCCTTCCCTCCTTTAGGCGACTGTGGGGGGTAGGAGGTAACGTGTTGAATGACTACTCGTTGTTTTCTTACCACCCGTTTTCTACCTTATATCTGAACTGTGTCTATTTTGTAGTGCACAACCCCATTCCTCCTTTTCCGGAAGATCTGTGCGTCGTCCGAAACCGTCTCCGTGGTGGCCCGCTGTTTTGGGGTTACTTCTCTCCCAAGAGGGTCCGTGTTGCGGTTGAGACTCATCGATCTCGTTTCAGCTCATCGATTGATGATGACATGGGGGTGTTTTTTGAAGGTACCTCCTTGCCTGCTGTTTATGCCACTGGGCAGAGCAGTGGTCGAAGGCTGGCCGACGCTGAAGATGATGCAGAACCGACCGTTGAGGATCCCATCTTTGGTGGGTGAGAAGGTAGCGATTGGACGGACTGATCCTTTGTGTCGATGATTGAGTTTGATTATCGTTTATCTGTTTTCGGCCGAGTGTGGCTTTTTCAAATTTGGATTTTGCTTAGGCCTAGATGGCCGTATTTGTATTTACCGGGACTGGCCGTTGGTGGCTTTGAATCCCTTACCGCTTTACGCGGTTTTATATATATGATGAATGTTTCATTTTTCGAATTTTCCCGAGTAGGTTCGAAGTAAATATGAGTTGTCGTCTCATATTTAACTTCGATGAGACATTCAATCTGTTCGTTCGTTCGTGATTTTCGTAAAAATTACTTATCTTTACGATTTTCGGGAACATTGAGATGCGAACGGAGAGACATGGTTTAGGATCTCGTATCTTTTAGATATCATGTCTTGAGATGTTTGAGACCAGAGCGTTGGGTTTAGGGCAAGACCTATGTTTACTTTCAGTTAAGGTTTGTGCGGTGACTAGCCGGCTATCGTTTTTCCTGTTGCGATTTCTTCCTGACTCGCATCTATTTAAAGTCCGCGATAGGTTCTCGGCTTATATGTCTTGTATGGTACGAATCGAGCATCTTCTCAGAGTCAACTGGAAGTGCTAAACCAAAATTTCGGTTTTTTTGTTGTAGCGCGCTTTCGTCCTAGTGTTGGACGTTTTTAAGGATCAAAAAAGTGATCGAATTGCGTTTGTTTAAGATGGCTGGCGTGTTCGTCGGGGCCAATCGACGAACGGGGTGTAAGGTTTTTGTGGTCGCGTTCAGAAAATTTGTTAGTATTATCTTCGAATTTAAACTTTGCGAC
Source organism: Brassica rapa (assembly GCF_000309985.2). Classification (NCBI taxonomy): domain Eukaryota; kingdom Viridiplantae; phylum Streptophyta; class Magnoliopsida; order Brassicales; family Brassicaceae; genus Brassica; species Brassica rapa. The sequence goes on from NW_022610687.1 coordinate 24,788, forward strand.
GTCTCGCAGTTGTTTCGAGGATTATACGTGTAACTTTAAGTGTTTTGAAAGATGATAATTTAACGATTTTGGGCCGGATGAGGCCGCAGACAAGAGTCTTAACGTTTCCAGATGTGTCCGGAAAGTTTTTGCGTTTGACTGAAGTATAAACGTTTTCGATAAAAAGGAGCAACGTAGATTGTAGTAAAAGTTTTTGAAGTTTCTAAAAACTCGATTACAATAATGAAGATTTTTCTAAGTGGGAGTATACGAGTATACGCACCCACTCCCCCCCCCCCCCTTTTAGAGAGGGGGATAGCTGAACTCGTCTTTTGACGAGCTGCCAACGTACCCCTTTCGAGGATCAAGCCATCTCGTAGTTCTGCTTCACGCCGTGAGTGTTTTTACTCGGCGGTAGATGCCGTGATGTCTGCCTTGACCGTGTCGATCGTGGTTGGGTCAACGCTATTTTCCGGATGTTCCGTTGAGTTGTAACGTGGGCTTTGGACTCGTGTCAAGTTTCGACGTCCGATGCGTTTGCGTCGGTAGACGATTTTAATTTGTCTTTTCTTGGGGCGTTTTTGGCCGAAGATCGATCTATCTTCGTGCGTTTGCCGTTTGCAGTTGCAGAAGTCATGATTTGCCTTAACTTGTGCTCCGCGAGGAAGCATAGCCGCGACTGTTTTTGGCATCCCCAGATAGCTGCGACTCCGCTTGGGGTTGGAAATTTGAGACCCAGATGGTAGGTCGACAGAACTGCCTGCATGGCGTTGAGCCATGGGGTTCCCATGATCACGTTGTAGATAGCGGGATGATCGACTACCGCGAATTCGACGATTTTCGTGATCTCCTTGGCCATGACCGGTAGTTGGATCGATCCAAGAGTCATCGATACTTCGCCTGAAAAACCCGTGAGCGGTTTTGGCGTTGGAATTACTTCTCCGAGTTCGATGCTCATCCGATTGAGAGTGTCGCGGAAGATTACGTTGACCGTGCTTCCCGTATCAACGAGTACCCTTCCGACTTCTAAGTCTCCTATGATGAGATCTATGACGAGCGGATCGCAATGAGGTTGATCGATGCCGCCGGCTTCTTCCTTTGTGAAGGTGATCGAGCAATTTTGGCCATCTCGGGGAGGAGACCATGTAGGCCAATTTTCACTCGACTCTGCCTTCCGTTGGTAAGCCTTGATGGCCGACACAGTATCGCCTCAGTATTGTGATCCCCCGATGATCATGTTGACTCTGCGACGATTGTTATCGTTCCCCTTGTCGTCTGGCCTCCTACCACGTTTATCCGTAGGCTGGTTTCGTTGAGGGGATTTTTCAGCGGGCGGATTCCTGTCTGTCTTTGGAGGGCGATCGGAATCGAGGATGAGATCCTTGACGCTAGTTACTTCCGAGAGCTCTCAAGCGAGTAGCTTCGCGGCCTGTCTTGCTCCCAAGACTTTGCAGTTGGTCATGGAATGTCCTCGGGACTGGTGGAACTCGCAGAAGGTGTTTTCGTCATTCCCTTGATTGCGGGTCCACGTGTTGCCCGTGGTTCGGCCTTGATCCGAATTGATCACATAATTATGCGCCCCTTGGAGATCTTCCCCCTCGTGATGGACGTACTTGTCGTTACGAGAGTTCTTCTTTCTCCCTTTCGGATCCACGTCCTTCGAGGATGGTCTTGCCGCCTTATGTTTTTGCGATAAGACTCCTCCTCGACTATGATGTAGTCCGTTGCTTTGTGTAGGGCGTCCTGGATCGTTCACAGTTTGTCGAGGGTTATCCACTTTCTGAATCTCGACTTGTACCAGAGCGTCTTTCTCAGCGCGTCAATGGCCACTTTGTCGCTTATCCCGCTGACCCTGGACATTATCAGCTTGAACCAGCTGATAAACTCGCGGAGGGGTTCGTCTTCCATCTGGGAGAGACTTCAGAGATCAACATTGGAAGTTTCTCTGTCTATGAATACAGAGTATTGTTTGAGAAATTCCGATGCGAGCTGTCGGAAACTCCCGATGGTGTTGCGATGGAGACGTGCGAACCATTCGAGCGCTGCTCCTTCCAGATTTTCGACGAACAGGCGGCAGTAGCCGGCATCCTTTTCGCCGTCCTTCAGTCTAGCTCTTCCCATCGCGATGTGGAAAGCCTGAAGGTGCGCTTTTGGATCGGCCGTACCATCGTACTTCGGTACTTTGATTTTTCTCGGATCGGACACCCTCATGTCCGAAATGCGACTGGTAAAAGGGGTCTTTCGAGCTCCTTCCAGCAGTCGATCGATTTCGGGGGCAGCACTAGTAGCATGATGGATTTGAGACTTTACGACTCTCACTTCTGCCGCGGTCTTGGTGATGTAGTCGCGAAGATCGCGAATATCCGATGTCTCGTCAGTGGAATTCCGAGCCTGTCGGTGTTTACTGCGAGTGAGCTCGGTTTGCCTTTCAGCCAGCTCCTCTTGTTCGTTCCAATAGGCGATTTCCTCTTCTTCCGTCATTGATTTTTCGAACGGGGAGCCTTCCCAAGCAGATCGACTCCTGGTCCTTCTTGGATGTCTGTCGAAGTCCTGGTCGGTGTCGTTGGATACATCGGTAGGATCCAGGTCAATGCGTTCGGCTTCGTTATCCTCCGAATCCTTTGTGGGAGGCGGAGGACTTTCAGGGTTCCCCTTTTTGATGGGATAGGGTTTTGACCCGAAGGTCGTTCCCACGCGACTCCAGGTCTGTCGAGTGGGGTAGCGAAGACAAGTCTCTTCCCGCGGATTTTGGTGGTTCCGCGGGGACGGATTGCTCGAGTCCTTGCCGTTAAGGTTTCGACCTGTTTGGTTAAGGTACTCACGAGCTTATCCTGTTCTTCCGACCTTTTCTCATAGGTGGCGAACATCTTTTTAAACTCGTCGAGCGCCGCGGCATTTGCTGGGGCGTTAGCCGCGGATACGTCCGCTGCTGGAGTGTGGAGCTCGGTGTCGTTGCCTCCGTTAAGAGGAGTCTGCACGTTATCCGCGTCGTTAGTTGACATGTCTGATTGAGCGTGATGTGGTTTTTGCGGGTTAGATTGATCCGTATCCCCCTCCTTCTAGCGCCAAACTGTGGGAACCGAAATTTGCACTGTCGATTTTTGTTTAAATAAGGAAACTAGGAAAATCCTAATTTCCCAGAGGACCCGGATATCTGCTAATTACCACACGGCAAGCAATCAGAAGACGAGAATATCAACGATAAAGTATAAGAAATCGAAAAAGAGAGCAAAGAAGATCTTATTCCAAATTTGCGTATGAGCGTTTACAATAAGGTATAAGCCTGGGCTCGAGAGCTGTCGGCGAGATTCCTAGTTCTAGCAACCTTAAGCCGGCTAAACCTAATTGAGTCGCAGTACGAAATAACAAAAATGGAAAATGCCTAAATTGCTCTAAGTGCTAAGTTTGCTCTGAAAAAGTTCTCACTTATGCTCCTTGCCTAGGACTCCTTATATACTAGCTCCAAGGTTGGTTTACGCTTTTACTTTTCTGCCCTTAAGCCGTCATAGCATAAAAATGGAGATATTCCATTTTTCCCGATCTTCACAATTATCTTCAAAACTTCCGTATTTATCCGCGGAAACTTGACATTTATCCTTCCTTGTGGACCAAGCGTAAACCGTGCTGTGGTTTACGGGCTTTTGGTTAAGAAATCGCAGGATGGGCCTCGAGTCGTGTTTTAGGTCCCTTTGGGCCGTCTTCCGACTAGAAGCGTTTACTACGATTTCTTTCGATAAAGAACGAACTTTCCGCGGTTTCTAATCCGCGAAGTTTGATCGATGATTTAGAATAGCGGAAAACATAGACTAAGCTCGTTACGGTCTTCGGGAGAAAGCATTTGAAGGTTTGACGAGAATGCATGGACTGGTGTTGTATCAGTTTTGGAAGAGCTCGGTCGCTACGCAGCGACCAAACTTTAGCTCGAGCTCGGTCGCTACGTAGCGACCGAGCGGGACGAACGCTTGATCGCTACGTAGCGACCGAGCTTTGGCTCGAGCTCGGTCGCTACATAGCGACCGAGCGGGACGAGCGCTCGGTCGCTACGTAGCGACCAACGTCGATCGATATAGATGAACCGACGTCGATCGAAATAGATGAACCGACGTCGATCGACAAACGCTATGAATGTGGGAACCGCGCTTTTGACATGTATGGTGCCATAAAGTTCACTTGGGAACAAAAGGAAGAGTATGGAGTCTACAGAGATGAGCGTGGACACGCACGAGGCGTAGCTGGTGAGATGATACCTGTCACAAAGGACAACATCAGGAAAATACTGGAAAGATCATCTATTTTTGAAGAGAGCCACGTCTGTCTTCCAGAACATGCCACTTCCTTCACACTCACAAGACTGGCACCAGAACTCTACACCAAAGAAGAAATCGATGAGATGGTGTTTGGTATTTGTGGAGCTCAGGAGAAACTGGGGGAGGAGCTCAAAACATTGGTAGAAGACACACATCAGCCTTTGGATAGAGGCTACAATGAGCTTTTCAGATGTATGGCAGAAATGAGGACAGAAATTGAGAGTATACGTCAGCAACTTGAGAAGGAAGCTACGACCTCAGCATCGATCGACGCACCACATGCAACATCGATCGACGTCAGTCTTCCTACAGCTCAGATCTCTGCAGAACCGCAATGTTCAACACAACACAGGGATGAATGGGAAGTCTCATACATCAACACAAGGATAAACGACGTTTACTGCCCTCTCAACAACAATGTGGACTGGCTAAGCACTAAAATCGAGCTACTACAGCAAGATTTGGACACCATTCGCAAGAAGGACCAACAACCAGCGACATCGATCGACATGTGTACCTTCACATCGCTCGACGCTAAAGTCTCAGCCATGAATGAGAGGCTGAGGACTTACGAGGATATGCATGACCGCTTTATATCACCAGTCATGATAGATCTAAACAAACTGTCTAGTCAATTACTTCATGCCCAAAAGGATATTGAGAACATTACTAATCAAAGTTTTTTGCAGGCAAAATCAGCATCGATCGACAGGCTACGAGGACCTTGGATCGATGGCAAGAAACCTGTGGAGTTACTTCCTTACACAGCAGCAGAGGTTGACAAGATCACATCCAAGATCTACACTTCTCTAGACACCATGGAGGAACGACTTGACAAACGCTGCAATGACATCTACTTTCCATCGACAACAAAATCAGTGGACTAGACAACCACGCAGAATGCCTACAGAAAGAAGTCAAAGCAAT
>NW_022610687.1:32500-51950 GCF_000309985.2 Brassica rapa
AGTCGCGTCGATCGATGCAGCACTCTGCACGTCGATCGATGGAGATCCCAGATCGTGGGCCTTGTATATTTTATGACTGCGTGAAGCCCAGAAGCCACAATTTACCAAAATGCCCTTGGACGACCAAAAACCTTATTTATGTCATTTCTAAGCCATTGTTGACGGCTACCACTTCCTTACGCTTTCTATACGCTTTCATTTCCATTGTTTCTCTGAGAGGAGAGAAGGGAGGAACTCCTATCAGAGTCCTCCTGGAACTCCTTTGATTTTCTTATCTATTTCAATTCAGTTTTATATCTATTCATCTATGATTTCTATTTTCATGTCTGAATAGATCCACCTGTTAGGTTTAGGGTTCAGATAGGTTTGAGGGATTAGCCCCAAACTATAGATCTGCCTTGTTGCGATATTCATGATAGATTTGTATTCATTGCTTATTTTAGAGTAATTAACTAGAACTTGATCTTAGGATTGCATACTCAAGCACCCTTGTTATCCAATCCTGACATCTATCTATCATATTAGGACTGCTAGAGAGGGCTAACCGCCAATTTAGTATCTTAATAGGGCATTTCATACTCGCGCATAGGCCTGGCTAGAACCCGTCGATCGATGTCCTCAACTGACTATCGGTCGACGTAGGCAAATGTGTATAGGTCGACGTCTTAATAGACTATCGATCGACACTCTCTCGTTGTCGGCATACTAACCGTTGGGACACGAGATCTAGCTTGTTAACTAGTGAAACATGCGACAGCTGATCACTGAGTTAAGCGGTTGAACTCTAACATATCATGCATGCAACAATTAGGCATCTATAGATATTATAATCTCCAACACCTGAATAGAAACCCTAGATCTATCAACCATCCTTCCAACAAACTACTCCTTGCCAAGCTGAACAATTACCTTGTTCATCTTATTTACTTGCTTTATTTACTGCTTTAAAATCTATTAGCCTAGCTTAATCATATAACAATTAGATTTAATCGGTTCCCTAGCTCCTTATGGATTCGATCCCTAAGTACTATAACTCGACCTCTTTTGATGAGAGTAGCACTCTTTAGGGTAATTTGAGTGATATCAAATTTGGCGCCGTTGCCGGGGAGCTTTGATCGCCATTAGATCTTGTTTAGTTAGATTTAGTCTAGGTTTTGTTACTGTTTGAAAAACACATAAAATTTTTTCTTCTATTTCAGGTACATAACTCTTAGTACCAGAAAACAATGAAGAGATGATTTCTAGATCCTTCAAGGAAGGAGCCTGCTGGTTTATGCACGATCCGTAAGCCTAAGAGGGAAGTATCGATCGACACCATCCAAGCAGCATCGATCGATAGCGTGAGCCAAGCATCGAACGACACTATTCATCATGTGTCGGAAAACATTATTCATCCGGGTACTGTTCACCGCAATACTATTCACCGAGGTACTATTCATCGCGGTACTGTTCATCCAGGTACTGTTCATCGCGATACTATTCATCGCGACACTATTTATCTCCCGTCGATCGACACTGTTCATCCCGTGTCGGTCGACACTATTCATATCCCGTCAATCGACACTGTTCATCCCGTGTCGGTCGATACTATTCATGTCCCATCGATCGACACTGTTCACCCCGTGTCGGTCGACACTATTTATCTTCCATTCATCGACACTGTTCATCCCGTGTCGGTCGACACTATTCATCTTCCGTCGATCGATACTGTTCATATTCCGTCACTCGACACTGTTCATCAGAACACTGTTCATCGCGATACTGTTCATCCGAACACTGTTTATCGAAACACTATTCACCGCGGCACTGGTCCTCCAATGACGAACACCACTTACGGAGAGACAGAAAAGGTCAAAGCGCTCATACTTAAGATCGACAAGAAAGGTATTTGTCGAGACGAAGAAGGTCTCCCTTGCAGCCTCACATGACAATTGATTAATGCAGAGGGTAGTGTAATCCCTGATGTAATTGCTGTGGCTGAGATGAATACCTTTAATCTGACAAGTCAATGGTATGATTGGGGAAGTGAGGATCCATTTAACGGTCTTCCTCATGAGGATCCCAAAGATCTTATCAAGAGACTTGAGGAGTTAGCCTCAGCAAACAAGCACGATGAAATATCTGCAGACCACATTATCTGCAAGATCTTCCCCTATTGTTTATCTAGAGATGCTTTTAGCTGGTTCAGTAAGCTGCAACCAAAATCTCTAACCTGCTGGGAAGACATCAAAGAAGCCTTCATAGGCAAATTTTTCAGCGAGGCTGTAGCAACTCGAAGTAAAAGGCTTGACAAGATGATTAAAGATCAGGAGAAAGGAATAATGATTAGTATGAGTAAGATTCTTGACATCGTCTACAGCGAGCAGGATGAAGATTTTGAAATCCCGACCACTCATGTCAAGAAGTCAGACATTCAGGTTCACCATGCAGATGAGAGTAAGTAGAAGGACGAACTGAACAGAGAAAAGATGGTCAACCATGATACAGTTAAGGATGATGAATATCATGTATCAGGAGAGCAGAGCAAAGTAGAAGTAGCTGATACAAAAGATCCGACTTCAGCATCGATCGACAGTAGTAACTCAGAATCGATCGATATCCGCACTTCAGAAACGATCCATACAGATATTTGTCATCGATCGATACCTTCTACAATCCCTGATGCTACCACTGTGTATGTTAGGACTGGACGACCGAAGGCAATTAGAGACTATAACAGTCCTGAGGATGCCTATGCTAAAAGGCCTGCATTGCGTCGTTCATCACTTCAGAATACTGTCCCTGAGCTACACCCTGCATATATCTCTCTTGTGGGTAGCATTCTTTCCATGGTTTTCCTCATGAAGATCCCACTAGCCACCTGGAGACATTTGTAGATCTGGCATCGACCATTAAATGCAATGGAGTCTCTGAAGACTACTACTTTTGCAAACAATTTTCATACTCTCTTGCTGGGGATGCAGCTCATTGGTTGAAGAAGCTACCACCAGAATCTCTCACTACTTGAAATAACATCAGATACGCCTTCCTCAACAAATTTCTCTATGATGCTGCAGCAAATCTAGAGATTGAGGTCAGGTCTACGCTGGAATATATGGTGGAGGATGATGAGCAACATGAGTCTGGAAAGCTGAGCACAGTAGAAGTAGCTGATATTAGTGCCACGAGCTCATCATCGATCGACACCCTTACCATAACATCGATCGTCACCCCCACCTCATCGTCGATCGACCCCAGTGTGGGAACCAAAATTTGCACTGTCGATTTCCGTTTAAATAAGGAAACTAGGAAAACCCTAATTTCCCAGAGGTCCCGGATCTCTGCGAGAGCCAACGACAAGTGACCGAATATATGCGGAAATCATGAAAAGATAACAAACGAGTTTAGAGAAAACAGTAGATCTTATTTCGAGTCCGCGTTAGAGCGTTGCGATCGTTACAAGAGATCATAAAAGCTTTGGCCGCAAAGGCTGTCAGCGAGTTACTTAGTTCTAGCGGCCTAAAAGCTCAAACCTAGTTGAGTCGCAGCTCGATAACAAAAGACGAAAAAGATACATAAAAGGTTTTTGATTGATTTCGGACCGAACCTTGTTAAAGGCTGCCTACGTTCCCCTTTCGAGGATCAAGCCGAACGTAGTTCAATTAATAGAGCTGGACAAGAGACCGAACTTCCTGGACGAGTTCGTCTAGTAATTGAGTGCCAGTCATAGAAACCGAACTTGTCGAGAATAAAGCCTAAAGTTTCTAAGTGCAGAGAATTCTGAATCTAAAAAGTTCTCTCATGCCTCTCGCCTAGGACTCCTTATATACTCGCTCCAAGGTCGGTTTACGCTTTTACTCTTCTGCCCTTAAGCCGTCATAGCATAAAATGGAGATATTCCATTTTTTCCGATCTTCGTAATTATTTTCAAAATTCCGTATTTATCCGCGGAAACTTGACATTTATCTTCCCTTGCGAACCAAGCGTAAAACGTCCTACGGTTTAAGGACTTTTGGTTAAGAAATCGTAAGATGGGCCTCGAGTCGTGTCTTAGTCTCCTTTGGGCCGTATTCCGACTCGAAATGTTTATAGCGACTTCTTTCGATAAAGAACGGACTTTCCGCGGTTTTTACCGCAAAGTTTGATCGATGATTTAGAATGGGAAAACATGAACTGAGTTCGCTACGGTCTTCGGGATATATCATCGAAGGATAGACGAGAATGCATGGACTGGTGTCGTATCGACGTTTCGGAAGAGCTCGGTCGCTACGTAGCGACCAAGCGGGACGGACGTTCGGTCGCTACGTAGCGACCGAGCAGGACGGATGCTCGGTCGCTACGTAGCGGCCGAGCTTTGTGCATGCTTGGTCACCACGTATCGATCAAGCTTGGCTTGTTTGCGGTCCGATTGCCATACTCGAGCTTGTCTGCGGCCGATTTGGATACATGTTTGTTGCCTTCGGACAATCGTATTTAGTGCTTCAATTGAGATTTGAACAAGATTTTACCGCAAGGCTCTTCGTAAAGATATCTTTACGAGGATTACTTATCGTAAAAATGTTCATGCTGATTTTTACGGACTTTCAGACATTGATTTCGTCGTGACCGATTTTGACCCCAACAGTTAGCCCCCCAGCTCGTTAGAACCATGAGTTTCTACCGTGAGCTTCTAGCGTGTGGCTTGGCAAGTTAGGTAAGTAAGGTAAGTTAGGCAGAATTAATGGTTGAACTCGTTAGAACCATGAGTTTCTTATCTCAGTTTTGCTTGCTCATTTCCCTTTCCTCTTCTCGTGTATGCTCGCCATTTCCGATATTGGTGTTTATCCTTTGAAACTTGAAATTTATCTTCCGAACTTGACTGTTATCTTCTCCTTAGATAAGACGTCGATTTTTGTAAAAAGGTTCAACGTAATCGTATAGTTAAGGCGGCTAAGATGTTAAGTTAACCGTTGCCGTTTTATACGATTAATCTGAATCCATGCGAGAAAACAAGTCTTTACGGGGTTTTTTTTATCGTAAAGTTTCAATGGTAACTCCGATAGAAACAAGAGACGTTTTGATTGAGATTTGAAGGAGAATACAAAGCTGGAGGTAAGGGCGAGTAGGAGCAAGCGAAGGAGTTTAGACGAGTCTTATTTGTTTTTGTCGTAAAATCTCGACGGAAACTCCGATTGAGATGAAACGAAAAGCGTTTCGATCGGGATTCAAAGGAGAACACAAAGGAGGAGCTTTTTGAAGCCATAAAGGTCGCAATGTAGCGAGCTGGGGGTCTGACAGGTCTCTACGTAGCGAGTGGAAGCAAGCCAGGAAGAGTCCTACTTGTTTTCGTTGTAAATTCTCAACGGAAACTCCGATTGATACGAAACAAAAAGCGTTTCGATGAGGATTAAAAACAGAACACAATGGAGGACCTTTCTGAGGCCTTACAGATTGCTACGTAACAACTGACGGTCTGACAGGTCGCTACGTAGCGAGTGAAAGCAAGCCAAGAAGAGTCCTACTTGTTTTCGTCGTAAAATCTCAACGGAAACTCCGATTGAGACGAAACGAAAAGCGTTTTGATGAGGACTCAAAATAGAACCCAAAGGAGGACCTTTCTGAGGCCTTACAGGTCGCTACGTATCGACTGACGGTCTGACAGGTCGCTACGTAGCGAGTGGAAGGAAGCCAAGAAGAGTCCTACTTGTTTTCGTCGTAAAATCTCAACGGAAACTCCGATTGAGACGAAACGAAAAGCGTTTCGATGAGGATTCAATAGAGAACTCAAAGGAGGACCTTTCTGAGGCCTTACAGGTCGCTACGTAGCGAGTGGAGAGTTGGCTTGAGCTCGGTCGCTACGTAGCGACCGAGCGGTTTGTGTGCTCGGTCGCTACGTAGCGACCGAGCAGTGTGCATGCTCGGTCGCTACGTAGCGACAGAGCAGTGTGTGTGCTCGGTAGCGACCGAGCAGTGTGTGTGCTCGGTCGCTACGTAGCGACCGAGCAGCGTGTGCGTGCTCGGTCGCTATGTAGCGACCGAGCCGTGTGCGTGCTCGGTCGCTACGTAGCGACCGAGCAGTATGCGTGTGCTCGGTCGCTACATAGCAACCGAGTAGTATGCGTGCTCGGTCGCTACGTAGCAACCGAGCAGTGTGCGTGCTCGGTCGCTACGTAGCGACCGAGCAGTGTGCGTGCTCGGTCGCTACGTAGCGACCGAGCAGTGTGAGTGCTCGGTCGCTACGTAGCGACCGAGCCGTGTGCGTGCTCGGTCGCTACGTAGCGACCGAGCAGTATGCGTGTGCTCGGTCGCTACATAGCGACCGAGTAGTATGCGTGCTCGGTCGCTACGTAGTAACCGAGCAGTGTGCGTGCTCGGTCGCTACGTAGCGACCGAGCAGTGTGCGTGCTCGGTCGCTACGTAGCGACCGAGCAGTGTGAGTGCTCGGTCGCTACGTAGCGACCGAGCAGTGTGTGTGATCGGTCGCTACGTAGCCACCGAGCAGTGTGTGGGCTCGGTCGCGACGTAGCGACCGAGCAGTGGGCGTGCTCGGTCGCTACGTGTGCGTGCTCGGTCGCTACGTAGCGACCCAGCGGCGTGTGCGTGCTCGGTCGCTACGTAGCGACCGAGCAGTGTGTGTGCTCGGTTGCTACGTAGCGACTGAGCCGTGTGCGTGCTCGGTCGCTACGTAGCGACGGAGCAGCGTGTGCGTGCTCGGTCGCTATGTAGCGACCGAGCCGTGTGCGTGCTCGGTCGCTACGTAGCGACCGAGCAGTATGCGTGTGCTCGGTCGCTACATAGCGACCGAGCAGTATGCGTGCTCGGTCGCTACGTAGCAACTGAGCAGTGTGCGTGCTCGGTCGCTACGTGCGTGCTCGGTCGCTACGTAGCGACCGAGCAGTGTGAGTGCTCGGTCGCTACGTAGCGACCGAGCAGTGTGTGTGCTCGGTCGCTACGTAGCGACCGAGCAGTGTGTGGGCTCGGTCGCTACGTAGCGACCGAGCAGTGGGCGTGCTCGGTCGCTACATGTGCGTGCTCGGTCGCTACGTAGCGACCCAGCGGCGTGTGCGTGCTCGGTCGCTACGTAGCGACCGAGCAGTGTGTGTGCTCGGTTGCTACGTAGCGACCGAGCCGTGTGCATGCTCGGTCGCTACGTAGCGACCGAGCAGTGTGTATGCTCGGTTGCTACGTAGTGACCGAGCCGTGTGCGTGCTCGGTCACTATGTAGCGACCGAGCAGTGTGCGTGCTCAGTCGCTATGTAGCGACCGAGCTGTGTAATCGTTTTGTTGTGTTTCCTTTTTCCGCGATTAACCTAGGGGTTTTTCAGCGGTTTTTGGGAGAACAAGTTTTATCCTTCCGAAATGTTTTCGGAAAACGTGTTTTGGTAAAACCCTTACGCATTGAAATTTCTTTTGTTCGGTAATGAGCCAAACTTACGGGGTTTGATAAGATTTATCGTTTCCCTTTATGTTTAGAAAGAGAAATCGCGAGCTTGTTTTAGTGCTCTTCCTGTGGCGGAAGGTCGCGACTAAGTTTTCGATTTTGCTGAACAATATGGCGTTTGCGTAAGCATTAACCATAGGAGCAGTCAGTGCTGCGAGTTTGTCTTTCATATATCCAGACATCGTTTCGATCAAGCGTTTTGTGGCCATGAGTGAGAGTAATCCGTAACCCCCCCTCCTTCTAGCGCCAAACAGTGGGAACTAAAATTCGCACTGTCGATTTCCGTTTAAATAAGGAAACTAGGAAAACCCTAATTTCCCAGAGGTCCCGGATCTCTGCGAGAGCCAACGACAAGTGACCGAATATATGCGGAAATCATGAAAAGATAACAAACGAGTTTAGAGAAAACAGTAGATCTTATTTCGAGTCCGCGTAAGAGCGTTGCGATCATTACAAGAGATCGTAAAAGCTTTGGCTGCAAAGGCTGTCACTGTAAAAGGTTTTTGATTGATTTCAGACTGAACCTTGTTAAAGGCTGCCTACGTACCTCTTTCGAGGATCAAGCCGAACGTAGTTCAATTGATAGAGCTGGACAAGAGACCGAACTGCCTGGGCGAGTTCGTCTAGTAAGTGAGTGCCAGTCATAGAAACCGAACTTGTCGAGAATAAAGACTAAAGTTTCTAAGTGCAGAGAATTCTGAATCTAAAAAGTTCTCTCATGCCTCTCGCCTAGGATTCCTTATATACTCGCTCCAAGGTCGGTTTACGCTTTTACTCTTCTGCCCTTAAGCCGTCATAGCATAAAATGGAGATATTCCATATTTTCCGATCTTCGTAATTATCTTCAAAATTTCGTATTTATCCGCGGAAACTTGACATTCTTCTTCCCTTGCGAACCAAGCGTATACTGTCCTGCGATTTACGGGCTTTTGGTTAAGAAATCGTAAGATGGGCCTCGAGTCGTGTCTTATGCCCCTTTGGGCCGTATTCCGACTCGAAATGTTTATTGCGACTTCTTTCGATAAAGAACGGACTTTCCGCGGTTTTTACCGCAAAGTTTGATCGATGATTTAGAATGGCGGAAAACATGAACTGAGTTCGCTACGGTCTTCGGGATATAGCATCGAAGGATAGATGAGAATGCATGGACTGGTGTCGTATCGACGTTTCGGAAGAGCTCGGTCGCTACGTAGCGACCAAGCGGGACGGACGCTCGGTCACTACGTAGCGACCGAGCTTTGGCTCGAGCTCGGTCGCTACGTAGCGACCAAGCTGTGTGCATGCTTGGTCACCGCGTATCGATCAAGCTTGGCTTGTTTGCGGTCCGATTGCCATACTCGAGCTTGTCCGCGGCCGATTTGGATACATGTCTGTTGCCTTCGGACAATCGTATTTAGTGGTTCGATTGAGATTTGAACAAGATTTTACCGCAAGGCTCTTCGTAAAGATATCTTTACGAGGATTTTTTATCGTAAAAATGTTCATGCTGATTTTTACAGACTTTCAGACATTGATTTCTTCGTGACCGATTTTGACCCCAACACCCAGTACCTCAGAAATGATCGACACATACATTTGTCATCGATCGGTTCCACTTGAAATCCCTGAAAGATTGAGCTGTCCTTAGGGCATTGCAAACTCGACACAGGAGAGCATCGATGAATCAAGCTGTGATCTTACCTCATATGTCGACAAAGTCATTCTGAAAGACTTTCTGGAGTTGGAAGAATGGCTTCGGCAGAAGCTTGATGATCAGCCCACTTCGGGAAAAGGTCTGGAAAATTCCTTAAATGCTGACAACATCGACCGACATAAACCTGATGAGATCGATCGACACCCACCCTACGACATCGATCTACAGTCGCCATCTAACATCGATCAACATACGCCCGACTGTATCGCTCGATACCCACCCGATTGCATCGATTGATACTCATGTTTGGATGAACTATCTGGATACCCAATTGAACCAGGAACGATTGAGGAGATAATGCACATGTCTAAGACATCACACATTGATGTCCCCGAACATCTAAGACCACCTATATGCGCAGAAGAAGCTGTTGGGATTTGCAAAAGAGTGAAGAGGATACATGATCCTGTGAAGATTATGGTTCCATGTGCAGTGTTTGAAGTTGAATCTCCTATCCCACCAGATAAAGGTGTGTATCTGAGTTCTTACATTGAGGTATTGACTGATCAACATCATGTAGAAGCTTCTCAGAGAAGGCTGCGATTTAGAGATGAAGTAGATGAAGGCCCAGCAGAAGCACCATCGAACAACATCAGCAAATCGGAATTGATCGACACTAACACTTCATCATCGATCGATACCGATCAGATACCATCGATCGACACCCTTCGCGTATCAGAGCAGAATGAGCTTGAAGTGTGTCAACATCTTTTTGATGGAGGCACCACCACGCGATCAGACAAGTCTGGGGGAAAGAAGTGGAGGAACTGGAAGAAGAGAAAAAGAATCAATGGAGGTTCTCAGTTATCGTTAATTCTTCACTTCTCAGATGATGCCAGGAAATCCAGAGTGAGATTACACAAGTCTGTGGGAAAGAAGGGGAGAAATTGGAAGAAGCGGAAACGAACCAAAAGAGGTTCTCAGTTACCATTGACTCCTTACTTCTCAGATAATATCAGAAAACCCAGAGTGCACAGCAGATGCTTCTCAAAGCCTTTTACAAAGCTCAAAGCACTCCTTATTGCTGAAATGATAGACAAAGGAGAAGGGTATATGGATGAGGCTTTCACACAAGAATGATAAAGCTTCAAAGAGTAGACATTGAGACTTGGTTTGGAGCAAGTTCTCATTCTTATGCGGACTTAATCAGATCTCCAGATGTCAAGCTAATGACTAAAAATAAGCGCTGAGTGGGAGGCAACCCACTGTTAGGTAATTTTAAATATGGTTTATCTTTCATTTATTATTGATTCTTTGTTTTCTAAAGATTTCAGGTAAAAAAAAATAAAAAATGAACAGTAATGACAGTACTGTAGCAGCGACACTGTAGCAGCAACATCGAGCGACACTGTAGCAAAGCACTGTTCATCAAGAAAAAAAATTATTATTATTATTTTTATTTATTATTGGTTTTATTATTTATTTATTAATTGTATTAAATGTTTTGTTTATGTTAAGTAAAAGGACAAGATCCGAGGAAGACGAGATTGCAGGAGAATCGATGATGGCTACGTAGCATCGATCGACAGAGCATCAAGAGTATCGTTCGCCACTTAACTGTGTTGCTCGACACTCACATACAAGCAGGTATACCGTTTTTTCCTTGTTAAATATTGTCCTTATGATTTATTTTCCCACCAATTTTAAACTGGATAGTGTTCGTGATAGTGCTGTTAAAGTCTGGGGGAGGTTCTACTAATATTGTGTTTTAGTTATTTAAAGAAAAAAAAACAGATCCGAGTAGACAATTGCTCAGCACATCGACCGATGACACCAGCTCGATATCGATCGACAGCACTTCATCAACATCGATCGATTGTCTATTCATTGTGTCGATCGACATTGATGTCGAGCAGGTTATCGTTCTTACTTGTTAAATTGTTTACTTATTATTTATGTTCTAACCATAACTCCGACTAAATATACACTGGGGACAGTGTAATTTAAGTCTGGGGGGATGTTTATTGATATTTGCTTATCTATTGAGTTTTATAAAATGTTTTCAAAACTGTTTTTATTGAGTCAAGAAGGGGATAATGAATTTATTAAATATATGCTTGTTATCTAACCACTCTTTAGCACCATTCTAGACTTACTGATTGCAAATAGTACTAAAGATACTAAAGTGGATCAACCTGTCAACTATGTTCACACTTGTTGAGATTGTTCGAAGGAACCGAAGCTGACCTCTAACCTAATTTGACTTAACTGCTTGTCTTGGGGCTTGGTATACACTGGATCGGATTCCTCCTTCAGGTCTGAAAGGTAAAAGACTGAGTGATTTTGGTTTCCTTATCTCCTCCCTTTGGCATCCTAATAAAATAAAATAAATGATTGAGATGATTTCTTGCGGTTTAGAGGGGTAGGTACATTACCGATGACCCCATTTTTCTACTCTAATAGAATGATCACACGTTGTTGGAAGCGAGGGGTAGGTACATTACCGATGACCCCACTATTCGCCTACACTTTGTCAAGGAAAAGAAAAAGAAAAAAATAATAATAATAAAAAAAAATCGAAAAGAAGGTGAATAAGATGGACTGCATCAGCATCTTTGTTCATTGGAATTGAGATAAAAAGGATTCGGAGAAGGGAGATATAGAGTAAAAGAAACCAGAACAAGACTACCTGTTTACTCAGATACTTGTTGGGGTAAGAGTCCATGTGTCTTGTGATCGATACTCCCAAGGTAAAGCATACACATTTATTTATGTTAAGAAATGAGGTTGGTAGATGGGAATGTCAGACATGATTTGCTAAGATGTTGGCTAGGTGAATTTGGTTGCTAAGCTAGGATATTGTATAATGTGCTTCTGTGATTAGGACTTCTTAGATGTGGATTGCAATATTGTAGAGGTGATGATTCTAAGTTTTAAATCATGTGAGTCCCTGCTGTTTTCAAAACCTCTTTCAGAGAGACTGCCCGTCTGTTTTGCTTGAGGAAAAGCAAAAAGGTAAGTCTGGGGGAGTTGATAGATCATATGTTTTACACGAACACACATGGACAAACATGGACACACACGGACAACCACGAACGTCCTGTGTGTGCTGGCGGACACCCACGGACGTCCTGTGTGTACTGAACAAACAGCCCACGGCGGGTAAAATCACCCGAACAGTCCACGGGAAGGGTCAGCGTGCTGAGTCCAAGGACCAACGTGCTGATATGTGTACTGATGGATAGCCATGGACGTCCTGTGTGTGCTGACGGACACACAGGGACACACACGGACAGCCACAGACGTCCTGTGTGTGCGGACGGACTCCCACGGACATCCTGTGTGTACTGAACAGACAGCCCAGGTGGGCCAAAATCACCCGAACAGTCCACGAGAAGGGCTAGCGTGCTGAGTCCAAGGACCAACGTGCTGATATGTGTACTGATGGACAGCCATAGATGTCCTATGTGTGCTGACGGACACACACGGACACACACGGACAGCCACGGACGTCCTTGTGTGCTGGCGGACACCCACGGACGTCCTGTGTGTATTGAACAGACAGCCCACGTGGGCTAAAATCACCCGAACAGTCCACGGGAAGGGTCAGCGTGCTGAGTCCAAGGACCAACGTGCTGATATGTGTACTGATGGACAGCCACGGACGTCCTGTGTGTGCTGACGGACACACACGGACAGCCACGGTCGTCCTGTGTGTTCTGACGAACAGCAACAGACGTCCTGTGTGTGCTGACGGACACACACGGACAGCCACATACGTCCTGTGTGTACTGATGGAACCCATGAACGTCCTCTGTGTGCTTACGGACACCCACGGACGTCATGTGTGTACTGAACAGACAGCCCATGTGGGCCAAAATCACCCGAACAGTCCACGGGAAGGGCCAGCGTGCTGAGTCCAAGGACCAGCGTGCTGAGTCCAAGGACCAGCGTGCTGATATGTGTACTGATGGACAGCCACGGACGTCCTGTGTGTGCTGACGGACACACACGGACACCCACAAACGTCTTGTGTGTGCTGAAACATACCCACTGACGTCCTGTTTATACTGAACATACAGCCCACGTGGGACAAAATCACCCGAACAGTCCACCAGAAGGGCCAGCGTGCTGAGTCCAAGGACCAGCGTGATGATATGTGTACTGATGGACAGCCACAAACGTCCTGTGTGTGCTGACGGACACACACGGACACACACGGACAGCCACAGACGTCCTGTGTGTGCTGACGGACAGCCACAGACGTCATGTGTGTGCGGGCGGACACCCACGGATGTCTTGTGTGTGCTGAAAGATACCCACGGACGTCCTGTTTGTACTGAACAGACAGCCCACGTGGGCCAAAATCACCAGAACAGTCCACGGGAAGGGCCAGCATGCTGAGTCCAGAGACCAGCGTGCTGATATGTGTACTGATGGACAGCAACAGACGTCCTGTGTGTGCTGACGGACACACAAGGACACACACGGACACACACGGACAGCCACGTACGTCCTGTGTGCTGGCGGACACCCACAGACGTCCTATGTGTACTGAACAGACAGCTCACGTGGGCCAAAATCACCCAAACAGTCCACGGGAAGGGTCAGCGTGCTGAGTCCAACGACCAACGTGCTGATATGTGTACTGATGGACAGCCACGGACGTCCTGTGTGTGCTGACGGACACACACGGACACACACGGACAGCCACGGTCGTCCTGTGTGTGCTGACGAACAGCCACAGACGTCCACTGTGTGCTGACGGACACACACGGACAGCCACAGACGTGCTGTGTGTGCTGATGGAACCCACGAACGTTCTGTGTGTGCTGACGGACACCCACAGACGACATGTGTGTACTGAACCGACAGCCCATGTGGGCCAAAATTACCCGAACAGTCCACGGGAAGGGCCAGCGTGCTGGGTCCAAGGACCAGCGTGCTGAGTCCAAGGACCAGCGTGCTGATATGTGTACTGATGGACAGCCACAGACGTCCTGTGTATGCTTACGAACACACACGGACAGCTACGGACGTCCTGTGTGTGGTGACGGACACCCACGGACGTCTTGTGTGTGCTTAAAGATACCCACGGACGTCCTGTATGTACTGAACAGACAGCCCACGTGGGCCAAAATCACCCGAACAGTCCACGAGAAGGGCCAGCGTGCTGAGTCCAAGGACCAGCGTGCTGATATGTGTACTGATGGACAGCCACAGACGTCCTGTGTGTGCTGACGGACACACACAGACACACACGGACAGCCACAGATGTCTTGTGTGTGCTGACGGACACACACAGACACACACGGGTAGCCACAGACGTCCTGTGTGTGCTGACGGACAGCCACGAACGTCCTGTGCGTGCTGGCGGACACCCACGGACGTCCTGTGTGTACTGAACAGACAGCCCATGTGGGCGAAAATCACCCGAACAGTCCACGGGAAGGGCTAGCATGCTGAGTCCAAGGACCAATGTGCTGATATGTGTACAGATGGACAGCCACAGATGTCCTATGTGTGCTGACGGACACACACGGACACACACGGACAGCCACGGATGTCCTGTGTGTGCTGGCGGACACCCACGGACGTCCTGTGTGTACTGAACAGACAGCCCACGTGGGCTAAAATCACCCGAACAGTCCACAGGAAGGGTCAGCGTGCTTAGTCCAAGGACCAACGTGCTGATATGTGTACTGATAGACAGCCACGGACGTCGTGTGTGTGCTGACGGACACACACGGACAGCCACGGTCGTCCTGTGTGTGCTGATGAACAGCCACACACATCCTGTGTGTGCTGACGGACACACACGGACAGCCACATACATCCTGTGTGTGCTGATGGAACCCACAAACGTCCTGTGTGTGCTGACGGACACCCACGGACGTCCTGTGTGTACTGAACAGACAGCCCATGTGGGCCAAAATCACCCGAACAGTCCACGGGAAGGGCCAGCGTGCTGAGTCCAAGGACCAGTGTGCTGATATTTGTACTGATGGACAGCCACGGACGTCCTGTGTGTGCTGACGGACACACACGAACACAAACGGACAGCTACGGACGTCCTGTGTATGCTGACGGACACCCACGAACGTCTTGTGTGTGCTGAAACATACCCACAGACGTCCTGTTTGTACTGAACAGACAGCCCACGTGGGCCAAAATCACCTGAACAGTCCACGAGAAGGGCCAGCATGCTGAGTCCAAGGACCAGCGTGCTGATATGTGTACTGATGGATAGCCACAGACGTCCTGTGTGTGCTGACGGACACACACGGACAGCCACAGACGTCCTGTGTGTGCTGACGGACAGCCATGGACGTCATGTGTGTGCGGGCGGACACCCACGGACGTCTTGTGTGTGCTGAAAGATACCGACGGACGTCCTATTTGTACTAAACAGACAGCCCACGTGGGCCAAAATCACCCGAACAGTCCAGGGGAAGGGCCTGCATGCTGAGTCCAACGACCAGCGTGCTGATATGTGTACTGATGGACAGCCACAGACGTCCAATGTGTGCTGACGGACACACACAGACACACACGGACAGCCACAGACGTCCTGTGTGTGCTGACGGACAGCCACGAACGTCCTGTGTGTGCTGGCGGACTCCCACGAACGTCCTGTGTGTACTGAACAGACAGCCCACGTGGGCCAAAATCACCCGAACAGTCCACGGGAAGGGCTAGCGTGTTGAGTCCAAGGACCAACGTGCTGATATGTGTACTGATGGACAGCCACAGATGTCCTATGTGTGCTGACGGACACACACGGACACACACGGACAGCCACGGACGTCCTGTGTGTGCTGGCGGACACCCACGGACGTCCTGTGTGTACTGAACAGACAGCTCACGTGGGCTAAAATCACCCGAATAGTCCACGGGAAGGGTCAGCGTGCTGAGTCCAAGGACCAACGTGCTGATATGTGTACTGATGGACAGCCACGGACGTCTTGTGTGTGCTGACAGACACACACAGACAGCCACGGTCGTCCTGTGTGTGCTGACGAACAGCCACGGACATCCTGTGTGTGCTGACGGACACACACGGACAGCCACAGACATCCTGTGTGTGCTGATGGAACCCATGAACGTCCTGTGTGTGCTGGCGGACACCCACGGACGTCCTGTGTGTACTGAACAGACAGCCTATGTGGGCTAAAATCACCCGAACAGACAACGGGAAGGGCCAGCGTGCTGAGTCCAAGGACCAGCGTGCTGATATGTGTACTGATGGACAGCCACAGACATCCTGTGTGTGCTGACGGACACACACAGACACACACGGACAGCCACAGACGTCTTGTGTGTGCTGACGGACAGCAACGGACGTCCTGTGTGTGCTGGCGGACACCCACGGACGTCCTGTTTGTACTGAACAGACAGCCCATGTGTGCCAAAATCACTTGAACAGTCCACAAGAAGGGCCAGCGTGCTGATATGTGTACTGATGGATAGCCACAGACGTCCTGTGTGTGCTGATGGACACACACGGACAGCCACAGACGTCATGTGTGTGCTGACGGACAGCCATGGACGTCATGTGTGTGCGGGCGGACACCCACGGACGTCTTCTGTGTGCTGAAAGATACCCACGGACGTCCTGTTAGTACTGAACAGACAGCCCACGTGGGCCAAAATCACCCGCACAGTCCACGGTTAAGGCCAGCATGCTGAGTCCAAAGACCAGCGTGCTGATATGTGTACTGATGGACAACCACGGACGTCCTGTGTATGCTGACGGACACACAAGGACACACACGAACACACACAGACAGCCACAGACGTCCTGTGTATGCTGGCGGACACCCACGGACGTCCTGTGTGTACTGAACAGACAGCCCACGTGGGCCAAAATCACCCGAATAGTCCACGTGAAGGGTCAGCGTGCTGAGTCCAAGGACCAACGTGCTGATATGTGTACTGATGGACAGCCACGGACGTCCTGTGTGTGCTGACGGACACACACGGACACACACGGACAGCCACGGTCGTCCTGTGTGTGCTGACAAACATTCACAGACGTCCAGTGTGTCCTGACGGACACACACGGAGAGCCCCAGATGTGTTGTGTGTGCTGATGGAACCCACGAACGTCTTGTGTGTGCTGACGGACACCCACGGATGACATGTGTGTACTGAACCGACAGCCCATGTCGGCCAAAAATACCCGAACAGTCCACCGGAAGGGCCAGCGTGCTGAGTCCAAGGACCAGCGTGCTGAGTCCAAGGACCAGCGTGCTGATATGTGTACTGATGGACAGCCACGGACGTCCAGTGTGTGCTGATGAACACACACGGACAGTTACGGACGTCCTGTGTGTGCTGACGGACACACAGACGTCTTGTGTGTGCTTAAAGATACCCACGGACGTCCTGTTTGTGCTGACGGACACACACGGACACACACTTACAGCCACAGACGTCCTGTGTGTGCTGGCGGACACCCACAGACGTCCTGTGTGTGCTGAACAGACAGCCCACGTGGGCCAAAATCACCCAAACAGTCCACGGGAAGGGTCAGCGTGCTGAGTCCAAGGACCAACGTGCTGATATGTGTACTGATGGACAGCCACAGACGTCCGGTGCTGACGGGACGGACACACACGTACAGCCACGGATGTCCTGTGTGTGCTGACGGACACACACGACCACGTCCTGTGTGTACTGAACAGACAGCCCACGTGGGCCAAGATCACCCGAACAGTCCACGGGAAGGGCCACGTGCTGAGTCCAAGGACCAGCGTGCTGATATGTGTACTGTGGACAGCCACAGACGTCATGTGTGTGCTGCCGGACAGACACAGATAGCCACAGACGGCCTGTGTGTGCTGGCGGACACCCACAAACGTCCTGTGTGTACTGAACAGACAGCCCACGTGGGCCAAAATCACCTGAACAGTCCACGAGAAGAGCCAGCGTGCTGAGGCCAAGGACCAGCGTGCTGATATGTGTACTTTGGACAGCCACAGACGTCCTGTCTGTGCTGACGGACACACACACGGACAGCCACACAGACGGCCTGTGTGTGCTGGCGGACACCCACGGACGTCCTGTGTGTACTGAACAGACAGCCCACGTGGGCCAAAATCACCTGAACGTCCACGGGAAGGGCCAGCGTGCTGAGTCCAAGGACCAGCGTGCTGATATGTATACTGATGGACAGCCACGGACGTCCTGTGTGTGCTGACGGACACACACGGACACACACGGACAGCTACGGACGTCTGTGTATGCTGACGGACACCCAAGACGTCTTGTGTGTGCTGAAACATAGCCGCGGACGTTCTGTTTGTATGAAACAGACAGCCCACGTTGGCCCAAATCACCCGAAACAGTCCACGAGAAGGGCCAGCAGAGTGCTGAGTCCAGGACCAGCGTGCTGATATGTGTACTGATGGACAGCTACAAACGTCCTGTGTGTGCTGATGGAACACACACGGACACACACGGACAGCCACGGATGTCCTGTGTGTGCTGACGGACAGCCACAGACGTCATGTGTGTGCGGGGGCGGACACCCACGGACGTCTTGTGTGTGCTGAAAGATACCACGGGACATCCTGTTTGTACTGAACAGACAGCCCACGTGGGCCAAAAAATCACCCGAACAGTCCACGGGAAGTGCCAGCATGCTGAGTCCAAGGACCAGCGTTTGATATGTGTACTGATGGACAGCTAACAACGTCCTGTGTGGCTGATGGACACCCAAGGACACACACGGACACACACGGACAGCCACGGACGTCCTGTGTGTGCTGGCGGACACCCACGGACATCCTGTTGTACTGAAACAGACAGCCCACGTGGGCTAAAATCACCCCGAACAGGCCACGGGAAGGGTCAGCGTGCTGAGTCCAAGGACCAGCGTGCTGATATGTGTACTAATGGACAGCCACGGACATCCTGTGTGTGCTGACGAACACACACGGACAGCTACGGACGTCCTGTGTGTTCTGACGGGCACCCACAGACGTCTTGTGTGTGCTTAAGAATACCCACGGACGTCCTGTTTGTACTGAACAGACAGCCCACGTGGGCCAAAATCACCGAAACAGTCCACGAGAAGGGCCAGCGTGCTGAGTCCAAGGACCAGCGTGCTGATATGTGTACTGATGGACAGCCACAGAAGTCCTGTGTGTGCTGACGGACACACACAGACACCCATGGACAGCCACGGACGTCCTGTGTGTGCTGATGGACAGCCACGAACGTCCTGTGTGTGCTGGCGGACACCCATGGACGTCCTGTGCGTACTGAACAGATTGCCCACGTGGGCCAAATTCACCCGAACAGTCCACGGGAAGGTCTAGCGTGCTGAGTCCAAGGACCAACGTGCTGATATGTGTACTGATGGACAGCCACAAATGTCCTATGTGTGCTGACGGACACACACGGACACACAC
>NW_022610688.1:0-42567 GCF_000309985.2 Brassica rapa
TGGTTCTCTCTTAGACTCTAAACGATTCTCAAGTTACTTAGTTCTTTCATAATCTCTCTCTAAACTTCACACGAAAACTCTCACTTACATTCTAGTATACTCTAAAGATTCTCTTAATTCTCATAATGGTATCAGAGGCCAGGTTCATTAGAATCTGGGGTTTGATCTTTAGAGAGTTACAAGGCTTTGAAGCTACACACGCGAGTAGCTTTGAAGGTGTTGGAGCTGCGCTGCGTTCTGTGTTTGTGCGTGACTCAAGACTCAAGGTTTGGTGTGTGTACGTGATTCAAGACTCAAGATTTCATCAGATTCAAGCTGTTCAAGTCAAGCTGAGTAAAGATGGAGCATGGGATGAGCATGAGGATGAAGGGGCGGTTACTTTCAAGGGTAGCAACTACCTTGTGTGGTCTCGGATGGTGAAGACTGCGGTAGGAAGTAAGGGTTTATGGGGCACATCACAACAGGGGAGGCTCCGAAACTCATTACTCAGGGAGGAGATCAAGAAGAGGTCTCCAATGAAGCGGCTGTGGAGAAATGGCAACAAGAAGACATGCTGGTGATGACGGTTCTACACGCATCCTTGGACCCAGCTATCTTGGATGCTTACAGCTACTGTGAATCAGCCAAAGAGCTGTGGGACACGCTGAAGAAGGTGTATGGGAACACTTCCAACCTCAGCCGTGTTTTGAAGTGAAGCTAGCGATCAACCGTCTTGCACAAGAGGACATGGAGTTCACTAAGCACTTGGGGAGGTTCAGGTCCTTATGGTCAGAGCTGGAGATGCTGAGGCCGAGCACAACTGATCCAGATCAGCTGAATGAGAGGCGCGAGCAAGACAAGGTCTTTGGGTTGCTTCTCACACTGAACCCGCCCTACACTCAACTCATTCAGCACATGTTGAGGTCAGACAAGCTTCCGGACCTTGAGGAGGTGTGTGCGCAAATCCAAAGGGAGCAGGGATCTATGGGGGTTGTTTGGAGGAAAGGGGGAGCTCTCTCTTGTGCCAATCAAGCAGCTCATGAGGACTCAACCGAGGCTCCACAAGCAAACAAGGCATCTCACGGGAAGTATGAGGACAGGAAGTTCAATGGCAACTGTGATCATTGCAAGAAGCATGGTCATAAGAAGAGCCAATGCTGGATACTTCACCCACACCTCAAGCCGGCCAAGTTCATGAAGGAGCGTGAGGGAAGGGCAAATGTGACTGAAGGTTCAAGTGGAGCTGGCACCAGCAAGATGAGTGAAGTGGATGGGCTTGGAGGCAATGATGGAATGGGAAGTCTCTTGTGGCTTACACTGGCGCCTCAAGCTCACGCAGCAATGATGACTACATCAAGAGATCAGACCTTGATGCACTCTTCAAAATGCTAAAGGAAAACGGTAACACTTATGGTTATTCCTTTGGAGCTTCTATGATTGCATATAAGGATGATCACTTGATTAAAGAACTAGTAGAACGGTTAGAAACTAGGAATGAGTATAGAAATGCCCACATTGCTAGAACTGATAGGATGCATCCATTACTTAGTAATCTATGTCATAATGCTAAACGAGTAGGTAAACCATTGATTGTTGATTCTGGTGCATCACATCATATGATAAGTGATGAGAACTTGATTAAGGATATAGAACCTACACATGGGCATGTGATGATAGCAAATGGGGATAAGATACCTATTAGAGGAATAGGAAAGCTTAAGTTGTTTAACAAAGAATCTAGAGCTTTTTACATGCCTGAATTCACATCAAACCTATTATCTGTGAAGAAATGTACTAATGATTTACAATGCAATGTTATCTTTAGTCCTAATGATGTGAAGTTTCAGGATATTGAGAGCAGCAGATTGATTGGGAAAGGGGTGACTAAGGGAGATCTCTATATGCTTGAAGAACTCACTTCTGTTCCTGATTATAGTTGCTCATTTACTTCTGCTTCTTTGTTGAATAAAAATGCATTGTGGCATGCTAGAGTAGGACACCCTCATGTTAAAGCTTTGAACTTAATGGTACCAGGTGTTGTGTTTGAGAACAAAGATTGTGAAGCTTGTATTTTAGGCAAGCATTGTAGAACTGTGTTTCAAAAGTCTACTACTATCTATGATAACTGCTTTGATTTAATTCATTCTGATGTGTGGACTGCCCCTTGCTTATCTAGAGATAGTTATAAGTACTTTGTCACATTCATTGATGAAAAATCCAAATACACCTGGTTAACCTTAATTCAGACCAAAGATAGGGTACTTGATGCATTTAGGAACTTTCAAACTTATGTAACTAACCATTATCATGCTAAGATTAAAATTTTGAGATCAGATAATGGAGGAGAGTACACAAGTCATGCATTCAAGGAACACTTATCACAACATGGGATCCTACATCAAACAAGCTGTCCGTATACTCCACAGCAAAATGGAGTGGCTGAGAGGAAGAATAGGCACCTCATGGAAGTGGCAAGGTCTCTGATGTTCCAGAGTAATGTTCCAAAGAGATTCTGGAGTGATGCGGTTGCCACTGCTTGTTACTTGATCAACAGAACTCCAACCAAGGTTCTGAATGAGAAGGCTCCATTTGAAGTTCTGAACAGGTACAAACCAGTGCTTGATTACTTGCGAGTCTTTGGATGTCTATGCTTTGTGCTCAAACCAGGAGAGATGATCAACAAGCTAGAAGCAAGAAGTACTAAGGCTGTGTTCATAGGATACTCAGCTACACAGAAAGGATACAAATGCTATGACCCTATAGCAAGGAGAGTTCTTGTATCTAGAGATGTGAAGTTCTTGGAAGATAGAGGATACTATGAAGAAAAGAACCAAGAAGACTTGAAGGACTTAACATCAGACAAGGCCACCACCTTGCGGATCATCCTTGAAGGTCTTGGAATCAGTACATCCCAGGATCCAAGAGATCACGCAACAACACCTCCTGAAGTTGGTTCACCATCCCACCTTGATCATGAGGGAGGAGAGACACATGAGGAGGAGCCTACGCAAGAGGCTAACCAAGATGAAGGAGAAGAGAGCATAGGCTCTGATGGTCATGGGCATGATCATGGTGTGATACAAACACCTTCTCAAGATGAAGTGGTAGAAGAACAACAGGAAGAAGAACCGGTTGTGCAGCCACTAAGAAGGAGTACAAGGATAAGGAAGGATCCTTCCAGTTGGGTAAACACGAGAGTGGTACTACAATGCCCAAGCTGTGGAGCATCCTTCTCAAGCCGTGTGCTCCTTTGCTCAATACCCAGAAGCACATTGCGCTTTCATGGTAAACTTGGATGAGAATCACATCCCAAGAAGCTATGAAGAGGCAATGAAGGATAAAGAATGGAAAGAGTCAGTAGGAGATGAAGCAGGAGCTATGATCAAGAATGATACATGGTATGAGAGTGAGTTACCAAAAGGGAAGAAGGCTGTGACTAGTAGATGGATCTTCACAATCAAGTACAAAGCGGATGGAAAGATTGAGAGGAAGAAGTGAAGACTGGTTGCAAGAGGCTTTACTCAAACCTATGGAGAGGATTATGTTGAGACATTTGCACCAGTAGCTAAGTTGCATACAATCCGAATTGTATTAAGCTTGGCTGTGAACCTTGGATGGGGCTTATGGCAAATGGATGTGAAGAATGCATTCCTACAAGGGGAACTTGAGGATGAAGTATATATGCATCCCCCACCAGGCTTGGAACACTTAGTGAAGAAGGGAAATGTGTTGAGACTGAAGAAGGCTATCTATGGGTTGAAGCAATCACCAAGAGCTTGGTACAACAAGCTGAGCACAACTCTAAATGGCCGAGGCTTCAAGAAGTCTGAACTAGATCACACTCTCTTCACACTCACAACTCCCTCAGGTATGATTGCACTCCTTGTGTATGTTGATGATATCATTATCACAGGGAGTGATAAGGAAGGTATCATTGCAACCAAGGAGTTTCTTAAGTCCATGTTTGAGATTAAAGACTTGGGAGAGATGAAATACTTTCTTGGGATTGAGATATGTAGATCCAAGGAAGGTTTATTCATGTCCCAAAGGAAGTATACACTTGATCTCTTGAAAGGTGCAGGGGCTTATGGGGGCAAGACAGCAAGGATGCCTATGGAGGATGGCTACAAAGTTCCACGAGAGGGGGAGATTGAAGACAGCAAACCTTATCAGGATCCTAAACTCTATAGAAAACTAGTTGGCAAATTGATTTATCTTACTATAACTAGACCTGACATTTGTTTTGCTGTGAATCAGGTGAGTCAACACATGCAATTGCCTAAGGAACATCACTGGCACATGGTGGAGAGGATCTTGATGTATCTCAACGGCTCACCTGATCAAGGAGTATGGATGGGCTGCAATGGAAGCACTGAAGTGGTGGGATACTGTGATGCGGATTGGGCTGGTGATAGAGCAGACCGGAGATCAACCACAGGCTATTGCACATTCATTGGAGGCAACTTGGTGACTTGGAAGAGTAAGAAGCAGAAGGTGGTGTCTTGCTCAAGTGCAGAAGCTGAGTATAGAGCCATGCTGAAGCTCACCAACGAGTTAGTATGGATCAAAGGCATCTTGAAGCATTTGGAGATTGATCAAGCCACGCCAATGACCATGCATTGTGACAACCAAGCCGCCATTCACATTGCCTCCAACTCGGTGTTCCATGAGAGAACCAAGCACATTGAAGTTGATTGTCACAAGGTGAGGCAGATGATCACCTTAGGAGTCATCTTGCCATGCTGCACAAGGAGTGAAGATCAGTTAGCGGATGTGTTTACCAAGGCTGCAAGACAGAAGACAATGGAGTCCATTCACATCAGGTTGGGCCTCATTGATCTTGGGAAGAGAAGGAGCTAGTCCCCTTAGCTGCAAGGTCTTTACTCTTTTTCCCTCATCAAAGTTTTATCCCATTGGGTTTTCTTTGGTGAGGTTTTTAATGAGGAAGATCTTGTGGCTGTCCAAGCTTAGGCTTTCACAAAGCTAAGCTTGAGGGGGAGTGTTGAGTTGAGCTGAGTATATGTATGAAGAGCTAAGGAGTTGAAGAGGAAAGGAGATGAGGAAGCTTAAGGGAGTTTAGGGAGAGCATGGTACGGACGTCCATACAAGGCCGTACAAGCCGTACAGTCCGTACCATCCAAGCCTCAACCAAAGTTACCTTGCACAAGTGAAACGGTAACTATGGAAGAGTTACTCAAGTGGAGAAGGATCAGACCGTTTACGGATAAGGTAGAGCGCGCCTTGACAGGCTGGAACAGCTGGAAAGGCAAGAGCATCTCGGTCCAAGATGCTAGATACTCCGCGCATGTGGAGAAGCTAATTGGCTAGTCCAAACGAGCTTATCCTCTCCTGATTGACCTCACATGCTTTAGTCCTCTCCTTGATTTCGAAAACCCTTGTATGCTCACACTATATATTGTAACTCATCAACACTAATAAAGATAATGCAGTTTGAGTCTCTCTAATCTCTTAGACACTATGGTTCTCTCTTAGACTCTAAACGATTCTCAAGTTACTTAGTCTTTCATAATCTCTTCTAAACTTCACCTAAAACTCTCACTTACATTCTAGTTACTCTAAAGATCTCTTAATCTCATAATGTGTATGGACTCCATTGTCTTTTGTCTTGCTGCCTTGGTGAATACATCCGCTAACTGATCCTCACTCCTTGTATAGCATGGCAAGATTACTCCCAAAACGATCATCTGCCTCACCTTGTGGCAGTCTACTTCAATGTGCTTGGTTCTCTCATGGAACACTGAGTTGGATGCAATGTGTATAGCTGCTTGGTTGTCGCAATGCATAGTCATTGGTGTAGCTTGCTCTATCTCCAAGTGTTTCAAGATCCCTTTGATCCACACCAACTCATTGGTTAGCTTCAGCATTGCCCTATACTCAGCTTCAGCACTTGAACAAGATACTACCTTCTGCTTCTTGCTCTTCCATGTCACAAGATTACCTCCAATGAATGTACAATAGCCGGTAGTTGATCTTCTGTCAGCTCTATCTCCTGCCCAATCCGCATCACAATAGCCCACCACTTCAGTACTCTTGTTGCATCCCATCCAAACTCCAAGGCCTGATGTTCCGTTCAGATACAAGAGGAGTCTCTCCACCATTCGCCAGTGATGCTCCTTTGGGACTTGCATATGCTGGCTCACTTGATTCACAGCAAAGCATATATCCGGACGTGTGATGGTAAGGTAGATGAGCTTCCCTACTAGCTTCCTGTATAGCTTTGGATCATGAAAGACCTTGCTATCTTCAATCTCCCCCTCACGTGGAACCTTGTATCCATCTTCAAGAGGCATCCTTGCTGTCTTATCTCCTTGTATACCTGCATCTTTCAAAAGATCAAGTGTATACTTCCTTTGGGAAATGAACAATCCTTCCTTAGATCTACACAACTCAATTCCAAGGAAGTATTTCATTTCTCCTAAGTCTTTAATTTCAAATACAGATTTTAAAAACTCCTTGGTGGCTTTTATCCCAGCCTTATCATTACCTGTTATAATGATATCATCAACATACACAAGTAGACAAATGATACCTGAGGGTGAAGTAAGTGTGAAGAGAGTATGATCCAATTCTGATTTCTTGAATCCACGCCCATTTAAAGTAGTGCTCAGCTTGTTGTACCATGCTCTAGGAGATTGTTTCAACCCATAGATAGCCTTCTTGAGTCTCAACACATTTCCAGGTTTCACAAGATGCCCTAGGCCTGGTGGTGGATGCATATACACTTCATCTTCTAGTTCTCCTTGAAGAAAGGCATTCTTTACATCCATCTGCCACAGCTCCCACTCAAGATTCACAGCCAGAGATAATACAATTCTTATTGTATGGAGCTTAGCAACAGGAGCAAAGGTGTCAATGTAGTCTTCTCCATATGTTTGAGTGTATCCTCTAGCCACCAGTCTTGTCTTCTTTCTCTCAATAGTCCCATCAGGCTTGTACTTGATGGTGAATATCCACTTGCTAGTTACTGCCTTCTTTCCTTTTGGCAGTTCACTTTCAAACCAAGTATCATTCTTTATCATAGCATTAGCTTCATCACCTACTGATTCTTTCCAGTCTTCATGTAGCATTGCATCTTCATATGATCTAGGCACATAGCTTCCATCTAAGCTGATCATAAATGCACAATGCTCTTCTGGATAGCACGCAAAAGAACACACAGCTTGAGAGGGATGCTCCACAGCCTGGGCATTGTAGTACACTCTCGTGTTTACCCAGTTGGAAGCATCTCTCTTTAACCGTGTGCTTCTCCTCAATGGAACTACTACATTCTCTTCCACGGCTTCTTCTGGCATCTGGCTTTCTTCACTAGCTTCCTGACCTCCATGTTGATCACTTCCCCTTGAGTCATCTTCACTTTGAACATGAGAGTCTGCGCTTTGTTGTTGATTTTCGGCTTCACTTGTTCCTTGAACTTCAGTATCAGCAGATTCACTTCCCCCTTCATGTTCTAGGTGAGATGATTCTTCAACTCTAACAGGTGGTGTTGCTTGGCGTTTGTGCTGATCTGATGACACTCCAATACCAAGTCCTTGCAAAATGTTTCTCAAGCTTGCAGCCCTGTCTGATGGTTGGGATAGATCTTCAAGTTCTTCCCAATTCTTCCCATCATAATATCCCTTTTCTTCAAAGAACTTCACCTCCCTTGATACCAATACTCTTCTGGTATTTGGATCAAAGCATTTGTATCCCTTTTGGGATGTAGAGTATCCAATCATCATAGCCTTGGTACTCTTCTCTTCTAGCTTGTTCTGCATTTCCCCGGGTACTAGCACATAGCACACACACCCAAAGATCCTCAAGTGTTCCAGCACTGGCTTACTCTTGTTGAGAACCTCAAAGGGGGACTGATCATTGAGAATCTTGGTTGGTGTCTTGTTGATTAGGTAGCTTGCGGTCATCACTGCATCACTCCAATGCCTCTTAGGTACACTTGTATAGAACATCATTGATCTCGCCACCTCCATGAGGTGTCTATTCTTCCTTTCAGCCACTCCATTTTGCTGGGGTGTATAAGGACAGCTCGTCTGATGAAGTATTCCATGGCTAGCTAGATGTTCTTTGAATGCATGACTTGTATACTCCCCACCATTATCTGACCTGAAAATCTTAATCTTGGCATTATAGTGGTTAGTAACATAGTTTTGAAAGTTTTTAAATGCATCAAGAACTCTATCCTTTGTTTTAATGAGTGTTAACCAGGTGTATTTAGATTTTTCATCAATGAAGGTGACATAATACTTGTAATTATCCCTAGATAAACAAGGTGCAGTCCAAACATCAGAGTGGATTAAGTCAAAACACTTCTCATAAACTGTAACTGATCTTTGAAACACACTCTTACAATGTTTTCCCAAAATACAAGCTTCACAATCATTATTTTTAAACATGACACCTGGTAACATTATGCTTAAGGCCCTAACATGTGGATGTCCTAGCCTAGCATACCACAAACCATCCTTACTTAAAGAAACCGAGCTAAACGAAAAACAAGAACTAGAGATAGGAGAGAGATCTTCAAGCATGTAAAGGTCTCCCTTAGTTGCTCCTTGGCCAATCAACTTACTGCTCTTAATATCCTGAAACTTCACATCATTAGGACTAAAAATAACATTGCAATCAAGATCAGTAGTGCATCTCTTGACAGATAACAAGTTTGAAGTAAATTCAGGCATGTAGAATGCATTAGACTCTTTATTAAACAGTTTCTATGAGATTTTCAGAGATCTCAGGTTGTGTGTGTGTATAAGCTCCAATGGAGCAAGCTGAGAAGATTAGAGTTTGTTTTAGGTGATTTTAGAGAGAGAGTTTATAAGAGTGTTTATGTGTTTACTTAAATCAGAAACAAGAGATTTGGAGAGATTAAGAGTATAAGAAAGGGAGAGATTAAAGAGAATCTGATTCAAGAACACATTTCATTATGAAGTGGAGAGGGGAAATCCCCCAAACTCCCTTAAGGCTTGAAATCGCCAATTACATCTCCTTTTATAAGGTTTACAACTTTGCATTCTCATAAACCTAAATCTAATGGATAATATTAACTTGAGATGAATGGAAGGCTAGGATGTAAGCTTGGTATTGCAATCTGTGTGATGTCTTGTGATTGGCTGAGGGTGTTCAAAGGGGAAGGCTGGCCTCTGATTGGATAATCCTAGGCGCCTCCTAATGTAGCCTTTCTTGTGTCCAGATTCATGATCAGTATACAGCCAAGGGACAGCTCACGCCAGCTCACTCCTTGCTGTGCCTTATCCACAAGTGGTCCCAACATTCAAACAAAGACATTGGCGCCTCTTGGCTTCTTCACACAATCAGCCAACGCCATTCTTCTTACTTGGGACTCAAGTTAGGCTGATCACAATCCTTAGAGCATGTACAGATCATGTCATGTCCGTACATAGACGCCCTAAGTTTGCACCAAGCCTAAGACTCACAAATGGCCGAGTATACACCTTTGGTACGTCCACCATCCGTACTGATTCATACTAGGCCGTACATGGCTGTACCAGCCTCGCCCTATCTTTGTACACTCGCCCATTTGCTCCTCAATACTCTTCTAAGTCTCTCATAGACTTTGTTCTTGCTTAGACCCACCATCAGATCACCTCTAGCCCTCTTAAGACACTTCACCACTCTTGATAGGCACTCTCTAAAGCTCTTGCCCTATCTTTGCACAAGCTTCATCTCAACTCTACACCTTTAGCTTCTCCATTCCTTTCTTCAAGTTAACACTCCCCCTCAAGCTTGACTTTAGCTGATCCTAAGTCAAGCTTGGAACCTTGAAGAACTTCCTCATTAAAAACCTCACCAAGGAAAACCCTTTGGGACAAAACCTTGATGAGGGAAAAAGAGTAAAGCCTCCAAGGCCTAGGGATTGGCCAGTGAGTCTTTGTGCCTTACCAACAATGTAAGGGACACAAAGACTCTGGATCTCGGCCCCTTCTTGTGATGCAAGGTAGATCACATCTTCTCTTGCTCATCACTCTTCATCTTGTAATAGCTGAGCCTTGGCTGCTTCTTCTTCTAGAGTTTCCACCTTGTTCTAAAGCTTCATGATCGGATGCCTCAGTCTGTAGTACCAAGGCTGCTCTGCTCTGGCCGCCTTGGAGATTGCTTCACCATCCTCCATCTTGCTTCACAAACCGGTATGCTCCTCTTCTTGAATAACCGCCAAGTGCTCTCATCAAGAAGCCTTCTCAACACTCCCCCTCAAGCTTGACCATGTGGAACAAGTCAAGCTTGGAAGGAGAGCTTCTTGATTCTCTACATTTGCTCACTGCCGTCCACCTTCTTGAACCGGCACCTTTGTGATCATTTGAAGTCTTCTCAACACTCCCCCTCAAGCTTGACCATGTGGAACAAGTCAAGCTTGGGAGAGCAGCTTCATGATCACACCATCAGACCCTTGCAGCACCTTCTGAACTCGCCATCTCCATGGAATGCTTGTGGAACCTTCAGCTCCCTCTTCAGACTGCTCACACTGGAAGCCGCCTTGATAGAGTAGCTCCATCATCTTCACACAGCCGAGAGTGCTCTGAACACTCCCTTGTTCTTCCCACAGCCGGATGACTCTTTTCCATCAGTTGCTTGCCATGGTCTTCCTTCTTTGCTCACTTAACTCCCCTCCTCAAGCTTGGATAGAATGAGGGTCCAAGCTTGGAAGTGAGCAGCCGTGAGTCTTCACCAACCAGTGGCACATCACCACTTCAGTAACCGCTCTCCATTGCTCATGACAATGGGCAATGCCTTCCTCTTTCTCTTGGATTGGTGATGAACTAAGAACACTTCTTGTATACCTGAAACACCACTCAAACTCCAGAGAAGATTAGACATAGGTGCATTGGGTCAGTCCTTGATTCCACATCAAGCTTGAACACCAATGTCTCACTAAAGCAATGCAAGATCAAACAAGACACCCAAGTTTCAAATCATTGCAAGCTTAGCTCTCTAAGTTCTAGTATGATCCTACAGATTCATTACAAGACACTTAGGCAATTTTAACTTCTGCCTTAACTGCATCTTAGACTTGAATCCAAGTGCATCAACCTAAGGCAGCAACAACACTCTAAGCTTTATTATACTACTCGGTTTCAATCAATGAAAGTAAACAGGATCAGACTCATCTAGCATCCTATACAATCATTATAGAACCGAGGCAAGCTTTTCAACTCTCAATCACCATTCACAACTCTCTAGTATCTTGGGACAGATTCTAAACATTTCATATCTAGCAATCTTTAAACATCCACAAGTTTTCAATCACAACACAACCTGTCAATATACTCAAGCTTTATACAAAAGGAAAGAACTTTCTTACAGCCAAGGACCTTTGTATAGATCCTTGATTCCATTGGACAGATTCTGAGTTGTTAGTGTGCACTCCAACGCCTCCATCTTCCATGGACCTTTCCTTTTGAACCACCATGTCTTAGCTCCCACCTTTCTCCATGTTGTACACGCCACACCAGTACAAGCAGCAAGCTTTCTTCTTGAGAAACTTCTTCTTGGACTTTGAATAGCAAGAACCCGGAACTGGCTTTGTTAGAGAGGGTAGCTAATCCGCTCCATTGCCTTTGTTTCCTTGGATCTTCTTTCTTCAAGGGCGACATGGGATGATGAGGAACAGCAGCAGACAGCTTCTGGACTCCAGGATGAACACGCCTGCCTCTTGAGGTGTTGAACAGCCGGATAGAACAGACAGCTTCTTCTTGCTTCAAACGACATGGGGAGAGCTTGGAGCTTCAGCGGAAGAAAGAACCAAGTTCACATGAACCTGGCTCTGATACCATATGAGATTTTCAGAGATCTCAGGTTGTGTGTGTGTATAAGCTCCAATGGAGCAAGCTGAGAAGATTAGAGTTTGTTTTAGGTGATTTTAGAGAGAGAGTTTATAAGAGTGTTTATGTGTTTACTTAAATCAGAAACAAGAGATTTGGAGAGATTAAGAGTATAAGAAAGGGAGAGATTAAAGAGAATCTGATTCAAGAACACATTTCATTATGAAGTGGAGAGGGGAAATCCCCCAAACTCCCTTAAGGCTTGAAATCGCCAATTACATCTCCTTTTATAAGGTTTACAACTTTGCATTCTCATAAACCTAAATCTAATGGATAATATTAACTTGAGATGAATGGAAGGCTAGGATGTAAGCTTGGTATTGCAATCTGTGTGATGTCTTGTGATTGGCTGAGGGTGTTCAAAGGGGAAGGCTGGCCTCTGATTGGATAATCCTAGGCGCCTCCTAATGTAGCCTTTCTTGTGTCCAGATTCATGATCAGTATACAGCCAAGGGACAGCTCACGCCAGCTCACTCCTTGCTGTGCCTTATTCACAAGTGGTCCCAACATTCAAACAAAGACATTGGCGCCTCTTGGCTTCTTCACACAATCAGCCAACGCCATTCTTCTTACTTGGGACTCAAGTTAGGCTGATCACAATCCTTAGAGCATGTACAGATCATGTCATGTCCGTACATAGACGCCCTAAGTTTGCACCAAGCCTAAGACTCACAAATGGCCGAGTATACACCTTTGGTACGTCCACCATCCGTACTGATTCATACTAGGCCGTACATGGCTGTACCAGCCTCGCCCTATCTTTGTACACTCGCCCATTTGCTCCTCAATACTCTTCTAAGTCTCTCATAGACTTTGTTCTTGCTTAGACCCACCATCAGATCACCTCTAGCCCTCTTAAGACACTTCACCACTCTTGATAGGCACTCTCTAAAGCTCTTGCCCTATCTTTGCACAAGCTTCATCTCAACTCTACACCTTTAGCTTCTCCATTCCTTTCTTCAAGTTAACACTCCCCCTCAAGCTTGACTTTAGCTGATCCTAAGTCAAGCTTGGAACCTTGAAGAACTTCCTCATTAAAAACCTCACCAAGGAAAACCCTTTGGGACAAAACCTTGATGAGGGAAAAAGAGTAAAGCCTCCAAGGCCTAGGGATTGGCCAGTGAGTCTTTGTGCCTTACCAACAATGTAAGGGACACAAAGACTCTGGATCTCGGCCCCTTCTTGTGATGCAAGGTAGATCACATCTTCTCTTGCTCATCACTCTTCATCTTGTAATAGCTGAGCCTTGGCTGCTTCTTCTTCTAGAGTTTCCACCTTGTTCTAAAGCTTCATGATCGGATGCCTCAGTCTGTAGTACCAAGGCTGCTCTGCTCTGGCCGCCTTGGAGATTGCTTCACCATCCTCCATCTTGCTTCACAAACCGGTATGCTCCTCTTCTTGAATAACCGCCAAGTGCTCTCATCAAGAAGCCTTCTCAACAGTTTCAACCTACCAATGCCTCTAATAGGAATTCTATCACCATTAGCAATCATGACATGACCTTGGGTAGGTTCTATATCCGTAATCAACCTGTTATCACTAATCATGTGATGAGATGCACCAGAATCAATGATCAAAGGTTTATGTATATCCTTAGCTAGATGACTTCTAGGATGATCATTGTTATTTTTTAAGTTCTCAAGTACTCCTAAGAGTTTCTTAGCAATGCTATGTTCAGTTTTACCTCTCAAGGGATTCTCTAGTATGTCTAGCAACCTATCAGTTCTTCTAGACATAGTATGAGCAGCAAAAGAATAACCAAGAGTATTGGGTCTTAGTTGTTGAACTGAAGAGAAGATAGAGCTTGTACAATAATAGGGCAAGCTCTAGAAGATGTCCAGAAGAGTTCAATCAAGCTTTAGGAGTGTTCTGAAGTAGTTATCTTGTGAAGTTAAGTCTAGGAAAGACTTAGACTGATCATGTGAAGGCCTTGGAGGAGTTAGAGAGAAGATGGCAGAGTGTGCAAATATAGGGCTCAAAGTGTACCTGATAACCCAATCCGTACACTCCCCTAATGAAGACTTGTATCACAAGGTATGAAGAAGAGTGTTGGTGCAAAGTGTGGGTGTGAGATACTTGATCTCTTATGACCGTGGGAGTTATGGGAAAGCAAGGGAATATTCCAAGAGGATCAGTGTGAGCTGGATGTGCAAGCTGGAAAGGTAAAGGTGCTTTACCTTTACAGCAAAACCAATCTCCTCCTTTCATTCAAAAGAAGCAATCTGAGCCTTCTATTTGAATCAAGTCGCCAGCTAGCACCAGCAACATCAAAGACCAGTCTTCTCTCATCCTTACCATCCATTCTATCATTTATTTACAGCCTTAGGATCTAGGTTTATGATATAAGTTGTGTAAAGGCATATATAAGCCTCTTATGATCATTTTGTAACCTTTAAGTGAGTAAAGGGGATTTCCCCTTCTCCTTCCTAAGTCTTTGGTTACTTTGAATCTCCTAATCTCTATTCTCTGGTTACTTAATCTTTCAGTCTCTCTAATCTCTCAATCTCTCACTCAAAGTCTCTTAATCTCACGCCATTCTTATTCTTCCATTAGTCTCTCTTTTATTCTCTTCCATTGTGGACACAAGACTCAGTCCCAACCTGTGGAGGTTGATTCATCACGCCCACACACAACCTATGCTCTGAAAATCTCACATGGTATCAGAGCCAGGTTCATCAGAACTTGGTTCCAGCTTCCGCTCAAGCACAAACTCACTCCCATGCTATTTCAAGCCAAAAAGAAGCTTCATGGTCCAGCTGGCTGTTCAACCTCTTCAAGAAGAAGATGTTCTCATCCATGGTGTCCAGAAGCTGTCCTTGGTCGTTCTACACTCTCTCATGTCCGTCCTGAAGAAAGAAGGCCACTGGAAGCATGTCCAAGCCTTTCCTATTCTCTGTCTAAGAAGAACCTTTCAAGAAGAAAGCTTTCTACTTGGGTCTTATGGTGGCGACTCAAACATGGTGAAAGGGAGTGTCTTTGGCATGGTGGGTTCAAGGAGAAAGGCCAGGGAAAGAAGGAGATGTTGGGTCTCAAACCAACAGCTCAGACCTGTCCACTTATGATGCGTGTTGCCTTGGAGGTTCAAGGAACCAGCACAGGTTCCTTGTTTGTAAGCTAAACCTCCTTCCCTTGTTAAAGCTTGTGTCTTTATTAAATGGTTGTGTTGTGTGGTGTGGTTTGTTCTGTGAGGATTCTATGCACACATTGATTGAAACTGAATTGAAAGCTGTTGCATATAGTCTTGTGGCTGTCTTACATTGAAGCATTAGATTCATGTCTAAGTGCTGAGTAAAGAAGCTCTTAAGAGTGCCTAAGTAACTTGTCTTGAATCTGTTATGATCTTGCTTGTACTTAGAGAGTTAGCTTGCAAAGAATAGAACTTGATAATGCCTTGTGTCTATCTGTTGCATTGCTTGTGATAGTAGGAATCAAACTTGGTAATATATTAATCAAGATTTGACATCAATACTATTGAAAATGGTTAAATGATTAATGACAGTTCTAAATAAACTTGTCTTTGCTAAGATGATAGATTATATTATCTAATCATGCTTGCTTTCATGAGTTAGAAACTGATTAGGATTAATGCATACTGCCTTGTTGCTGCCTTGTATTATTGCATTTAGATTAAAATCTAAGTTGCATATTAAGGAGTGTTTAAAATTGCCTAAATACTTTGACTTGAATCTGATAAGGTCTTGCTTAGTATTTAGAGAATGGTTGCTTGCATAGATAAGAACTTGACATTGTCTTGATTCTATCTAATGTTATAAAGCTTGAGACATTGGTGATCAAACTTGATGAAGTCAAGGATTGATCCCAATGCAATTGTGTCTTATCTTTGCTAGAGTTTGAGTGATGTTTCAGGTTCACAAAAGGTGTTCCTAGTTCAACATCAAATCCGAGTTGAAAGAGAAAGAATGATGCCCATTGTGTGTACAATGGAGAGGTGTTACAAGAAGGGAGAAGCACAGATGGTTGTAAAACTCACTGGTGTTCTTCTTCTTAACACTGCAAGTACCAGAAGAAGAAGCTAACCGGGTCTAGGCAGTGGCGTGCCTATTCAAGAGGGTGCTCAAACTAAGACAGAGCACTCTTGGCTGTGTGAAGAAGAAGGCTACTCTATCAAGGCGGCTTCTAGTGTGAGGTGATTGAAGAAGTAGCTGAAGCATCCACAAGCATTCCATCATGGTGGTGAATTCAGAAGGGTGATTGCAATAAGAGAAGAAGAAGAAGTAAGGATTCAAGTGGTAACTTTGAGAACCACTCCTCATCATCTTAACCAAGGGAGTAAACCTAATCTCATCTATCTTAATATGTCTTGATAGGTTTATCTCCTGATTACTATGTGCTTTCCCTCATTCCATTAAGAGTTTATAGCTTCTAGTAGAATGTCTAGGCTAATTGCACTGAAATTGCTTTGCTGCTGCATTGTCTTATTGATAGTAAGTAATGTCTAGAGTCCCAGAATCTCATGGTCTGTTTATTGCATTGTCTTGAGTGTTGTCATAGCTTGAATCATCATGAATGTGTTGTAGAATTGAGTAGAATGTCTCTGCTGCTTGCATCATGATTGATAAGTTATTTTGCATACATAAGCATATCTCATACTGTCTAAGTTCAATCCTAGTGTTATCTGATGCTATTGCCTATGTTTAATCTATCAATGAAAGTCTTGCATCAATTAGAAATTGTCTAAGTTGCTTGCATCATTGGTTCTGATTGAAACTGTTGTGCAGAGCTTTAATATTACTCATGGATTGAACCTGTTGCATTCATATAGCTAATGCTTTAAGATTGTGCATTCATGTAGTAATGCATTTAAAAATGAGCCTAAATTGCAAATGTACTGATATAAGCTTTGCATTTAGAGAACTGTATAGAACTTGCATTGTCATTGTTAGAAATTGAAATCTGCTTGTCTTGACTCAGTCCAGTTCTGATTGTTGCTATGCCATAGTTAAATCCATCAGTGATGTCTTATAAGCATTTAGAAGTATGTCTAAGCTACTTGAATCATTGGCTTTGATAAAACTAGTGAGCATAAGCATGAATTGAGTCACTCTTGTCGCCTTAATTGCATAAGTATCATCTAGACTTGTGTTCCATTTGGATTGAATCTGTTTCATTCATATAGTTAGTGTAACCTAATGCATTCATCTATTGTTGCATTAAAAAAAAAAAAAAAACTGAATTGATTGTCTTTGCTTGATTGTCTTGATTGTCTAGCTTGTTTCAAGTATCTTATATTATTGTGGCATTGGTGATCAAACAGGATGGATGATCTTGGTTTGATCCCAATGGGATGATCTGATCTTGCATTGAGTTGTGGTGGTGTTAGGTACACAAGGGAAGTGATACATGTAACTCGCCATCAACCAAGAATGTAGAGACAAAGGTCTTGTGCCATTACATATCATCACTTGGACATGTTAGTCCATAATCTACAGGAAGTG
The DNA here is from genome assembly GCF_000309985.2 of Brassica rapa. Lineage (NCBI taxonomy): Eukaryota > Viridiplantae > Streptophyta > Magnoliopsida > Brassicales > Brassicaceae > Brassica > Brassica rapa. Next base: position 17,288 of record NW_022610688.1, read on the forward strand.
TAGTGTGATTGATTATGCAATGAGAGATGGCCATTGCATAATACCATTGGACATATCTAGTCCTTAGTCTACAGGAAGTGTAGCATGGGTCATTATGCAATGAGAGATGTGTCTTGTGAGACTCTCTATGGTGATTCAAACACCCTAATTCCTGGTTAAAGAAGAGAGAAAAACTCACAAGAAGAAAGCTATCATAAAAGATGATAGTTATTAGACCATGGAGATGCATAGGATCATCACAAGCTTAGCTCCTTCTAGTCTTGGTTCTAAGCTTGAGGGGGAGTCTTAATGCATATGATCCATGGTCAGTAACAAGTCTTTGCAAAGACTTCTACAAGGATCATCAACCGGACCAAGTCAGTGGCGTGTCTAGGCAAGAGGCTGTTCAGAGCAGTCTTGGCAAGTGAGGAAGAAGGCTCTCCATCAATGCGGCTTCAATGAGAGGTGATTGAGGAGAAGCTGATGAATCCATTCTGCCTTTCCAAGAAGTTGATGATGCCATGAAGATGGTGCATTGGCCGAGTTAGGAAACTCACAAAAACACAAGGGAAGTTCCCTTAGACTTTTTAAAAACTCTTTTCAATCCTTTTTCATTCATCTTAGTCATTGCTTGTGTTTGAAAAGATACTGAAAATGTTTATGATTGAACTGTGAGATTGTGTGCATCAATTGGGATGCAGGATATTCATTTTGTTGGTGTTGATAGGTACTGATGCACCTTTGGGATAATGTATCAGTTACCATTGCTTGAGCCTCACTAAAGATGTTCCGGGTCATCTCTTAGCTTCTCTAAAGAGGCTGTGAAGTTAGTTGAGAGGGGGAGATTCCAAACCTGGTCGATGAAGAGGGCAAGCCGTGTGTGAAGTGTTGATCAGTCTCACTAGTGTTTGAAGATGATATGGTCGTGTCCTAGCTTCTCTAAGATGGCTGTGAAGTCAGTTGAGAGGGGGAGACTTCAAACCGGTTCCATGAAGAGGTGAAGCTGAGTTGTTTAGTGCACAAGGTCTTGATGAGTTGCTGCACCAGTTTAGGCCGTGATCCAGAACTTCTTGTGTCCAACCACACTGGTTCTAAGGCACAAGAGTTCACTGGCCAATCCCTAGGCTTTGGAGAGCTCTACTCTTTTTCCCTTGCAAGGTTTTGTCCCAATGGGTTTTCCTTGTAAGGTTTTTAATGAGGGAGACTCTTCAGAGTTCCAAGCTTGGCTTAGGATCTCCTAAAGTCAAGCTTGAGGGGGAGTGTTGAACTGAAGAGAAGATAGAGCTTGTACAATAATAGGGCAAGCTCTAGAAGATGTCCAGAAGAGTTCAATCAAGCTTTAGGAGTGTTCTGAAGTAGTTATCTTGTGAAGTTAAGTCTAGGAAAGACTTAGACTGATCATGTGAAGGCCTTGGAGGAGTTAGAGAGAAGATGGCAGAGTGTGCAAATATAGGGCTCAAAGTGTACCTGATAACCCAATCCGTACACTCCCCTAATGAAGACTTGTATCACAAGGTATGAAGAAGAGTGTTGGTGCAAAGTGTGGGCGTGAGATACTTGATCTCTTATGACCGTGGGAGTTATGGGAAAGCAAGGGAATATTCCAAGAGGATCAGTGTGAGCTGGATGTGCAAGCTGGAAAGGTAAAGGTGCTTAACCTTTACAGCAAAACCAATCTCCTCCTTTCATTCAAAAGAAGCAATCTGAGCCTTCTATTTGAATAAAGTCGCCAGCTAGCACCAGCAACATCAAAGACCAGTCTTCTCTCATCCTTACCATCCATTCTATCATTTATTTACAGCCTTAGGATCTAGGTTTATGATATAAGTTGTGTAAAGGCATATATAAGCCTCTTATGATCATTTTGTAACCTTTAAGTGAGTAAAGGGGATTTCCCCTTCTCCTTCCTAAGTCTTTGGTTACTTTGAATCTCCCAATCTCTATTCTCTGGTTACTTAATCTTTCAGTCTCTCTAATCTCTCAATCTCTCACTCAAAGTCTCTTAATCTCACGCCATTCTTATTCTTCCATTAGTCTCTCTTTTATTCTCTTCCATTGTGGACACAAGACTCAGTCCCAACCTGTGGAGGTTGATTCATCACGCCCACACACAACCTGTGCTCTGAAAATCTCACATTAGTGTGTTACCAGACTCTTTAAGAGCTTTGATGAGTGCATCTATGTCTGACTTCCTGATCACCTCATGCTCTAGGTTCTTTCCTCCTGAGTGATGAGATGAGAGAGCTCGCCCTTCACTCTCCTTCACTTGTGAGGATGTACCAGCCCCGGATGCACTGCCACTTCTTGTCTCGGTGGACATGTGAGCTCTGGCTTCTCTCTCCTTGTTGAATTTGCTTGGCTTGAGGTGAGGGTGAAGTATCCAGCATTGGCTCTTCTTATGGCCTGGCTTCTTGCAATGATCACAATTCCCTTCAAAGCGGTCACCATACTTCCTTCCATCATTCTTGTAACCTGCCTTGTTTGCTTGCACATCCTCAGCCTGATGAGCCATTGATAGCTCCCCCTTTCCTCCAAACAAGCCTAGAGAGCCTTCCTCCTTCTGCAGTTGAGAGCACACCTCCTCCATTGTTGGTAGGCTTGGCGATCTCAGCATGTGCTTTATGACATCCTGGTAGCACACGTCTAAGGTCATCAGCAACCCAAACACTTGATCCTGCTCTCTCCTCTCCATGATGATCTCTTGATCACTGGTGCTTGGGCGCAGGTTATCCAGCTCAGACCAAAGAGCTCTGAACTTCCCAATGTGTGTAGTAAGCTCCACACCACCTTGCATCAAGGAAGTGATGGCTTTCTTCAACTCAAACACACGGTTAAGGTTTGAGACATCTCCAAATGTCTTCTGGAGCGTCTCCCACAGGTGCTTAGGTGTCTCACAGAAGATGTAGGCATCAAGCAAAGGGACTTCAATCGAACTGTGTAGCACGGACAGCACCATCAGATCTTCTTGAACCCATTTCTTCTTCACCTCAGCTTCAGTGAGTACTTTTCCACCCTCAGCTTCCTCATTCCCTTTGGCCACTGGTTCTGGACCATCATCCGTGATGTGGTTCCACAACCCTAGCCTCCCAACAGCAGTCTTCACTAGCCGAGACCACAACAAGTAGTTTCCTACACCTTTTAAGGCAACCGGAACCGTAACAAGCTTACTGTAGTTTCCTTCCATCTTCTCTTTGCCTCTTGTTACTTCTAGTCTTCAATCTTGTACTTCAGTTGAGTTTCTACCGCACCAGATCTTCAAGAACACACGGGACCAAAGAACCAAGGGTAAGACACTTCAACACACTAACAAGACTTCCCGGAAGTATCAAGACCAAACGCAAGAACACAAAGAAGGAATGAGTAAGAATCACACAAGGGAACTAAGATCTCTCAATACCAAAGCCAACCTGGCTCTGATACCATGAGATTTTAGAGATTTAAGAAGGTATTGAGAGATTAAGAAAGATTAAAGAGGAGTTTAGTGAAAGATTTAAACAAGTATCATAGTTTGAGAGTGATTAAGAGACTTTGAGATTTAAACTAGAGAGAGAGTAGAGAAAGAGTGATTCAATCTCGTTAATTATTAATCTGATGAGGTTACAACTTATATATAGTATGAGAGCTTAGGGTTTACAAGGTTTAAAGATAAGCTAAAGCATGTGGAGTCAACCAGGAGAGGAGCGCATATCATAAAGCATCCAATGAGCTTCTTCCCGCGTGTGAAGCATCTTGGATCTTTGACTAGGATGCTGACAGTCTGTCACAGCCTGGCACAGCCTGTCAGATGTGCTCCTCAAGCTCTCTCAACGGTCTGATCCAAGTATAGCATGGTAGAAGGTAAGAATGATCCGTTTACCCTCCTCTTGGTTAAACGGTCATGGTAACTTCTTCTTTACCTTGTACGGCCACCTTGTACGGCCTGTCCGTACACTCACATCCCTAACTTCATCCTCAAGTCTCTAACCTTCTCTAGCTTCATATCACATAGTTGCATCACCTCATTTCAACACACTTCCAACCTCAGCCGTGTGTTTGAAGTGAAGCAAGCGATCAACCGTCTAATGCAAGAGGATATGGAGTTCACTAAGCACTTGGGGAGGTTCAGGTCCTTATGGTCAGAGCTGGAGATGCTGAGGCCGACCACAACTGATCCGGATCAGTTGAATGAGAGGCGCGAGCAAGACAAGGTCTTTGGGTTGCTTCTCACGCTGAACCCGGCCTACACTCAACTCATCCAGCACATGTTGAGGTCAGACAAGCTTCCAGACCTTGAGGAGGTGTGTGCGCAAATCCAAAGGGAGCAGGGATCTATGGGGTTGTTTGGAGGAAAGGGAGGAACTCTCTCTCTTGCCAATCAAGCAGCTCTTGAGTGTTGAGATGAGGAGATGAAGAGTTGATACATGGATAGAGGAAGGGATTTGGAGCAGGCAGTAACTTTGGAGATTTACCACAGTAACTTTATTGTTACTGTGGTAACTGAGTTAAAAGACTTGGGAAGTTACCTTGCATCCATTTGGAGAGTGAAACACGCCAGGAGGAGTCTGGATAAGCTAAGAGGAGTTTGGATAAGGTCTGGTCAAGGCTAGAGAGCTTTAGACAGGCTGGCACCAGCTGGAAAGCTAAAGCAAGATACCCAAGCATGTGAGGAACCTTATTGGCTAGTTTGAATCAAGCATCTTTGACTACACATGCTTCTTATCCTAGCTAGACTGAACCTGGACGAATTTATGTATCCCTAATCTATATGTGTTGTAAACTCTCTCATTAATCAATCTAATGGAGTTTTGAGTCTCTCTCTCTTCAGTCTCTCTCTTGTTCTTAATCTCCAATCTCTTTAATTCTCAGATTAGACTTAATCATTCTTTAAATCACAAAATCTAATATTGAGGACTCAACCGAAGCTCCACAAGCAAACAAGGCATCTCACGGGAAGTATGAGGACAGGAAGTTCAATGGCAACTGTGATCATTGCAAGAAGCATGGTCATAAGAAGAGCCAATGCTGGATACTACACCCACACCTCAAGCCGGCCAAGTTCATGAAGGAGCGTGAGGGAAGGGCAAATGTGACTGAAGGTTCAAGTGGAGCTGGCACCAGCAAGACGAGTAAAGCGGATGGGCTTGGAGGCAATGATGGGAATGGGAAGTCTCTGGTGGCTTACACGGGCGCCTCAAGCTCACGCAGCAATGATGACTACATCAAGAGATCAGACCTTGATGCTCTCTTCAAAATGCTAAAGGAAAACGGTAACACTTATGGTTATTCCTTTGGAGCTTCTATGATTGCATATAAGGATGATCACTTGATTAGAGAACTAGTAGAACGGTTAGAAGCTAGGAATGAGTATAGAAATGCCCATATTGCTAGAACTGATAGGATGCATCCACCATTTAGTAATCTATGTCATAATGCTAAACGAGTATATAAACCATTGATTGTAGATCTGGTGCATCACATCATATGATAAGTGATGAGAACTTGATTAAGGATATAGAACCTACTCATGGGCATGTGATGATAGCAAATGGGGATAAGATACCTATTAAGGGAATAGGAAAGCTTAAGTTGTTTAACAAAGAATCTAGAGCTTTTTACATGCCTGAATTCACATCAAACCTATTATCTGTGAAGAAATGTACTAAGGATTTACAATGCAATGTTATCATTAGTCCTAATGATGTGAAGTTTCAGGATATTGAGAGCAGCAGATTGATTGGGAAAGGGGTGACTAAGGGAGATCTCTATATGCTTGAAGAACTCACTTCTGTTCCTGATTATAGTTGCTCGTTTACTTCTGCTTCTTTGTTGAATAAAAATGCATTGTGGCATGCTAGAGTAGGACACCCTCATGTTAAAGCTTTGAACTTAATGGTACCAGGTGTTGTGTTTGAGAACAAAGATTGTGAAGCTTGTATTTTAGGCAAGCATTGTAGAACTGTGTTTCAAAAGTCTACTACCGTTTATGATAATTGCTTTGATCTAATTCATTCAGATGTGTGGACTGCCCCTTGCTTATCTAGAGATAGTTATAAGTACTTTGTCACATTCATTGATGAAAAATCCAAATACACCTGGTTTATGAGGTTTTCAGAGTACCAGTACTTGAGTGATGTAAGAACAGATGAGAGAGTTGTGTATGAAGAATAGAAAAGAGATTAAGAGAATCAAAGGGAGTATGGGTGAAGTCTAAGAGATTAATGGAGAGTATAAGAGACTGAGAGACTTAGAAACGAGATTAGGAGACTTAGTAGCCAGAGAATAAGATTCAAGAACAAGTTTATGAAGAAGAGAGACTCTCTCAGCTTAAGGGTTTACAAAGTGATCATAAGAGGCTTATATATGCCTTTACACAACTCATATCACAAACCTAGATCCTAAGGCTGTAATTAAAAGATAAAATGGATGGTAAGGATGAGAGAAGACTGGTCTTGATGTGGCTGGAGCTAGCTGGCGACTTTGGACTGAATGGAGAGCTCAGATTGCTTCATTTGAATGAAGGGAGGAGATTGGTCTTGCTGTAAAGGTAAAACACCTTTACCTTTCCAGCTTGCACATACAGCTCACTCTGATCCCTTTGGTATATTCCCTTTCCCTCTCACACTTCAACGGTCACTATAGAAAAGGATAGAATCAGAGTGAACCGCCCTCACATTGCACATCTTGATTTGGGCTGAACCGGATGACTTGGGCGTGTGGAGTGGCCGTACGGTTGATGGTACGGACCTCCTGTCCGTACCACTATCCCTAACTATGCACATTGCCTTATCTCCTTCTTGACTGATCCCAAACACCTTCATGATTCACCCTAGACCGTACAAAGCCGTACTGAACGCCCTATCTTTGCACCACACTTCCATCTTCTCTCTAACTCCTTCACAGCCTTCACATGATCAGTCTAAGTCTTGTTAAGAAGAGAGCCTTATGGTATGAAGAGGAGACCTTAGGAAGTGTAGAAGCATTAGAGAGGAAGATAGAAGCATCTTGTACGGACTGTACGGATAGGGCAAAGGGTACGGACGATCAGGCCGTACCATCATGCGCGGTTAAGGGGTTACTCAGCTCAGGTAAAAGTAAACCAGCTAGAGTTACTTTACCTTAAGGCTGAGCTTGATCCGAACGTTGAGAGGATAAGGAGGAACGCGTCTGACAGTCTGGCAAGAGCTGGAAAGGTAAAGGCATATTCAAAGATGCCTTACACATGTGGAGACTCTCATTGGAAGGATTCAAATGCGCCCTTAGCTGTATCTTGACTTCACATGCTTTCTCCTTTATGCAGTCTAAACCCTAGTGTCTTAAGCTTCATATATAAGTGTAAACTCTCTCTGATTAATCAATTAATGCGAATCATGTTACTCTCTCTCTAGTCTCTCTCTTGTTCATCATGGTTCATACATAAATCTCTCCATTTCTTTCACAATCTCTCCTAAACTTCTCTTAATCTCTTACCAAATCTCTCTTAATCTCTCAATACCTATTCTACTCTCTAATCTCATATGGTATCAGAGCCAGGTTGGCTTTGGTATTGAGAGACCCTTGTTCCTTTCTTTACATTTGCGAGTTTGTTCTTGTGTGATAAAGAAGAGGAGATGGAGACGACCAACTTTAGCAAACTGGTGACGGTTCCGGTTGCACTGAAGGGAGGCTCGAACTACTTGATGTGGTCCCAGTTGGTGAGGACTACCATTGGAAGGCTAGGGCTGTGGAACCACATCACAGATGATGGTCCGGAGCCAGTGGCCAAAGAAGATGAAGAAGAAGGCGACGGGAAGACTCTTGCGGTAGCTGAAGCAAAGAGATGGGTCCAAGAGGATTTGATGGTGCTGTCTGTGCTCCATGCCTCTCTGGAGCTCCCCATACTTGAAGCTTACGTGCACTTTGAGACTCCTAAGCGCCTTTGGGACATGCTCCATAAGAGGTATGGAAACAAGTCCAACATAAGTCGGGTGTTTGATCTGAAGCAAACCATCAGTGTCTTGAGGCAAGATGGAGAAGATCTCACCAAGCACATGGGGAAGTTTGGAGCTTTGTGGTCCGAACTTGAGAGTCTTAGACCCAACACTACTGATGAGGAATCGCTCATTGAGAGGAGAGAACAAGATCAGGTGTTTGGGCTATTGATGACTCTAGATGAAAGCTACCAGGATGTGATCAAGCATATCCTGAGATCACCAACTCTCCCATCCATGGAGGAGGTATGCGCACAACTTCAGAAGGAGGAAGGCTCTCTTGGGTTGTTTGGAGGCAAGAAGGGGATGTCCACGGCTCATAAAGCAGAAGAGGCACAAGCAAACAAGGCAGCGTACCGTGGAGATGGAAGGAAGTATGAGAAGTATGAGGGAAGCTGTGAGCATTGCAAGCGGCAGGGGCATAAGAAGAGTCAGTGCTGGATCCTACATCCACACCTCAGGCCTAGCAAGTTCAACAAGGATAGAGAAGCTAAGGCTCACCTTTCTGCTGAAGCAAGTGGTGCCGGCTCATCAGGGGCTAGTCCAAATGTCAAGGCGGGTGAAAGTGAAGGCAGAGCTCTAACTTCTCAGGAGGTGATCACCAAGGCTGACTTTGAGGCTTTCATCCGAGCCCTCAAGGAGTCTGGTAAAATGCTAGGCAACACTCTTGGATACTCATACTCTGCTCATACATTACCTAGTATCTCTGATAAACTGCTAGACATGTTTAAAATCTCATGTACTGCCACTGCTCATACTAGCATAACTGATAGATTGTTAGGAGTAGTCAAGAGCCTGAAAGCTGAAAATGAAACATCTAGAACCAATACTGCTAGGAGCTTGCATAAACCATTGATAATTGATTCTGGTGCATCTCATCACATGATTAGTGATAACAATCTGATAAAAGACATAGAACCTGCCCTTGGACATGTTATGATTGCAAATGGAGATAGAATTCCCATTAGGGGCATTGGTAAACTGAACTTGTTTAATAAGGAGTCAAAAGCCTTTTACATGCCTGAGTTCACCTCTAATCTTTTATCAGTTAAGAAATGCACTACTGATCTTCAATGCAATGTTATTTTCAGTCCTAATGATGTTAAGTTTCAGGATATTAAGAGCAGTAAGTTGATTGGGCAAGGAGCTACCAAGGGGGATCTTTACATGATTGAAGACCTTGCACCTATTTCTAGTTCTTGTTTCTCGTTTAGTTCTGTTTCTTCCTTAAGTACTGATGCTCTGTGGCATGCTAGGCTAGGACATCCACATGTTAGGGCTTTAAGCATTATGTTACCAGGTGTCATGTTTAAAAATAATGATTGTGAGGCATGTATTTTGGGCAAACATTGTAAGACTGTTTTTCAGAGATCATCTACTCTTTATGCAAACTGCTTTGATTTAATTCACTCTGATGTTTGGACGGCACCTTGCTTATCTAGGGATGATTACAAGTATTATGTCACATTCATTGATGAAAAATCCAAATACACCTGGTTAACATTGATTAAAACTAAAGATAGGGTCCTTGATGCATTTAAAAATTTTCAAGCCTATGTGACTAACCAATATCATGCCAAGATTAAGATTTTCAGGTCTGATAATGGTGGGGAGTATACTGGGCATGCATTTCGTGATCACCTTGCTCAGCATGGGATTCTTCACCAGACTAGCTGCCCATACACTCCACAGCAGAATGGAGTTGCGGAAAGGAAGAACAGACATCTCATGGAGGTGTCCCGGTCCATGATGTTCCACAAAGGGGTTCCCAAGAGGTATTGGAGTGATGCTGTGATGACTGCGTGCTATCTCATCAACAGGATACCAACCAGGATCTTGGCAGATCAGTCTCCATTTGAGGTACTCAACAAGAGCAGGCCAGTCTTGGATCACCTGAGGACCTTTGGATGCGTGTGTTATGTTCTTGTACCAGGCGAGCAGAGAAACAAACTAGAAGCAAAGAGCACCAAGGCTATGATGATTGGGTATTCTACTTCACAGAAGGGATACAAATGCTATGATCCTACTGCTAGGAGAGTCCTAGTGTCAAGGGATGTCAGATTCATGGAAGACAAAGGATACTATGATGAGCAGACATGGGAAGACTTGGAGGATCTCTCCCAGCCATCAGAAAGAGCTGCTTGCTTGAGAAACATCCTAGAGGGGCTCGGAATTGGAGTGTCCCAGGATCAGAGTAGGCGTCCAGAACCTACTCCAGCTGCAGCAGAAGAACCATCCCACTTTGCACATGAGGGGGGAAGTGAATCAGTATCTGAACTAGAGGACCAAGGCTTAGAAGAGGCCGGTGAGCTAGGAAACAGAGGAACTGATTCTCCTGTCCAAAGTGGAGAAGGATCAGCAAGGGAAGAACTGAATGAAAGTCAGAATGACGAAGATCAGAGACAAGGAGAAGCTAGAGCTGAAGCTGAAGAACAGACTGAAGCAGTGACTCCACAAGTAGAAGAAGAACAAGAAATGGCGCAAGAAGGGCCAGTGTTGAGAAGGAGTACAAGGCTGAGAAAGGATCCTTCTAGTTGGGTAAACACGAGAGTGTACTACAATGCCCAAGCTGTGAAGCATCCTACTCAGGCCGTGTGTTCTTTTGCTCAATATCCAGAAGCACATTGTGCTTTCATGGTAAACTTAGATGAGAATCACATTCCAAGAAGCTATGAAGAGGCAATGGAAGATAAGGAATGGAAGGAATCAGTAGGAGCTGAATCAGGAGCTATGATAAAGAATGATACATGGTATGAGAGTGAACTACCAAAAGGGAAGAAAGCTGTGTCTAGTAGATGGATCTTTACAATCAAGTACAAGGCTGATGGGTCGATTGAGAGGAAGAAGACTAGACTAGTAGCAAGAGGGTTCACTCAGACATATGGAGAGGATTACATTGAGACATTTGCTCCAGTAGCCAAGCTACACACCATTAGGATTATTTTAAGCTTGGCTGTGAACCTTGGATGGGGATTGTGGCAAATGGATGTAAAGAATGCATTTCTGCAAGGAGAGCTTGAGGATGAAGTGTATATGTATCCTCCACCAGGCCTAGAACATCTAGTAAAGAGAGGGAATGTTCTGAGGCTAAAGAAAGCCATTTATGGGTTGAAGCAATCACCAAGAGCTTGGTATAACAAGTTGAGCACAACTCTGAATGGCCGAGGCTTCAAGAAGTCTGAACTAGACCACACCCTCTTCACTCTTACCACTACCTCAGGTATGATTGCACTCCTTGTGTATGTTGATGATATCATTATCACAGGGAGTGACAAGGAAGGTATCATAGCAACCAAGGAGTTCCTTAAATCCATGTTTGAGATTAAAGACTTGGGAGAAATGAAATACTTTCTTGGAATTGAGATATGTAGATCCAAGGAAGGGTTGTTCATGTCCCAAAGAAAGTATACACTTGATCTTTTGAAAGGTGCAGGTGCTTATGGAGGCAAGACAGCAAGGATGCCTATGGAGGATGGCTACAAAGTCCCACGAGAGGGGGAGATTGAAGACAGCAAACCTTACCAGGATCCTAAACTCTATAGAAAACTAGTTGGTAAATTGATTTACCTTACCATTACAAGGCCTGATATATGTTTTGCCGTGAATCAGGTGAGCCAACACATGCAGCTTCCCAAGGAACATCACTGGCGCATGGTGGAGAGGCTGTTGATGTATCTGAATGGCTCGCCGGATCAAGGAGTATGGATGGGATGCAATGGAAGCTCAGAAGTGGTGGGCTATTGTGATGCTGATTGGGCAGGAGATAGAGCTGACAGGAGATCAACAACCGGCTATTGCACATTCATTGGAGGCAACTTGGTAACTTGGAAGAGCAAGAAGCAGAAGGTGGTGTCATGCTCAAGTGCTGAAGCTGAGTATAGAGCTATGCTGAAGCTTACAAACGAGTTGGTATGGATCAAAGGCATCTTGAAGCACTTGGAGATTGATCAAGCCACTCCAATGACAATGCATTGCGACAATCAAGCTGCCATTCACATTGCATCCAACTCGGTGTTCCATGAGAGAACCAAGCACATTGAGGTTGATTGCCACAAAGTAAGACAGATGATTGTGCTTGGAGTGATCTTACCTTGCTACACGAGAAGTGAAGATCAGTTGGCTGATGTGTTCACCAAGGCTGCGAGACAGAAGACTATGGAGTCCATTCACATTAGATTGGGACTCATAGATCTTGGGAAGAGAAGGAGCTGATCCCCTCAGCTGTGAGATCTTTACTCTTTTTCCCTCATTAAGGTTTTATCCCAATGGGTTTTCCTTAGTGAGGTTTTTTTTAATGAGGAAGGTCTCATGGCTGTCCAAGCTTAGACTGTCACAAAGCTAAGCTTGAGGGGGAGTGTTAAGAAGAGAGCCTTATGGTATGAAGAGGAGACCTTAGGAAGTGTAGAAGCATTAGAGAGGAAGATAGAAGCATCTTGTACGGACTGTACGGATAGGGCAAAGGGTACGGACGATCAGGCCGTACCATCATGCGCGGTTAAGGGGTTACTCAGCTCAGGTAAAAGTAAACCAGCTAGAGTTACTTTACCTTAAGGCTGAGCTTGATCCGAACGTTGAGAGGATAAGGAGGAACGCGTCTGACAGTCTGGCAAGAGCTGGAAAGGTAAAGGCATATTCAAAGATGCCTTACACATGTGGAGACTCTCATTGGAAGGATTCAAATGCGCCCTTAGCTGTATCTTGACTTCACATGCTTTCTCCTTTATGCAGTCTAAACCCTAGTGTCTTAAGCTTCATATATAAGTGTAAACTCTCTCTGATTAATCAATTAATGCGAATCATGTTACTCTCTCTCTAGTCTCTCTCTTGTTCATCATGGTTCATACATAAATCTCTCCATTTCTTTCACAATCTCTCCTAAACTTCTCTTAATCTCTTACCAAATCTCTCTTAATCTCTCAATACCTATTCTACTCTCTAATCTCATAAGTCTTTCCTAGACTTAACTTCACAAGATAACTACTTCAGAACACCTCTGAAGCTTGATTGAACTCTTCTGGACATCTTCTAGAGCTTGCCCTATTATTGTACAAGCTCTATCTTCTCTTCAGTTCAACACTCCCCCTCAAGCTTGACTTTAGGAGATCCTAAGCCAAGCTTGGAACTCTGAAGAGTCTCCCTCATTAAAAACCTTACAAGAAAAACCCATTGGGACAAAACCTTGCAAGGGAAAAAGAGTAGAGCTCTCCAAAGCCTAGGGATTGGCCAGTGAACTCTTGTGCCTTTGAACCAGTGTGGTTGGACACAAGAAGTTCTGGATCACGGCCTAAACTGGTGCAGCAACTCCTCAAGACTTTGCGCACTCAACAACTCAGCTTCACCTCTTCATGGAACTGGTTTGAAGTCTCCCCCTCTCAACTGACTTCACAGCCTTCTTAGAGAAGCTAGGACACGACCAGATCATCTTCACAACACTAGTGAGGCTGATCATCACTTCACACACGGCTTGCCCTCTTCATAGAACTGGTTTGGATCTCCCCCTCTCAACTGACTTCACAGCCTTCTTAGAGAAGCTAGGAAATGACCAGGTTCTTCTTTGATGAGGCTCAAGCACTTGTACCTGATACATTATCCCAAAGGTGCATCAGTACTTATCAAGAGACATCACACAATCCATTCAATCATTTTAAGTATCATTTCTAGACTTTAGATTTGAAATGATGAATGTATTGAATTGAATTGAGCTTAGGACACTCCCCTTTTGTTTATATGAGTTCCCACTCGGCCATTGCACCGTCTCCATGGCATCATCAGCTTCTTGGAAAGGCAGAATGGATTCATCAGCTTCTCATCAATCACTTCACCATAGAAGCCGCTTTTATCAGTTCACCTTCACCCTTAGACTGCCTAGAATAACTCCGGCTGATGATCCTGTGTAGGAGCCTTTGCAAAGACTTGTTACTGACCATGGATCATATGCATTAAGACTCCCCCTCAAGCTTAGAACCAAGACTAGAAGGAGCTAAGCTTGTGATGATCATATGCATCCCCATGGTCTTATAACTATCAGTCTTTCCTGATAGCTTTCTCCTTGTGAGTTAACTCTCTTCCTTATCTAGGAACAAGGGTGTTTGAATCACCATAGAGAGACTCACAAGACACACTTCTCATTGCATAATGACCCATGCTACACTTCCTGTAGTCTTTGGACTGGATATGTCCAATGGTATTATGCAATGGCCATCTCTCATTGCATAATCAATCACACTACACTTCCTGTAGATTATGGACAAACATGTCCTAGTGATGATATGCAATGGCACAAGACCTTTGTCTCTACATTCTTGGCTGTTGGCGAGTTACATGTATCACTTTCCTTGTGTACCTAACACCACCACAACTCAATGCAAGATAAGATCATCCCATTGGGATCAAACCAAGATAATTCATCCTGTTTGATCACCAATGCCACAGCAATATATAAACCTTGAAACAAGCCAATCAATCAAGGCAAGAACAAGCAGATTTCAATCTCTAAAATGACAATGCAAGCTTTACCAATACATTGACAATTTAGGCTCATTTTTAAATGCATCAATACATGAATGCACAATCCTAAAGCATTAACTATATGAATGCAACAGGTTCAATCCATGAGACATATTAAAGCTATGCACAACAGTTTCAATCAAAACCAATGATGCAAGCAACTTAGACAATTTCTAATTGATGCTAGACTTTCATTGATGGATTAAACATAGGCATTAGCATCAGTACACACTCGGATTGAACTTAGACAATATGAGACATGCTTATGTATGCAAAACAGCTTTTCAAACATGATGCAAGCAGTAGAGACATTCTACTCAATTCTACAACACATTCATGATGATTCAAACTATGGCAACACACAAGACAATGCAATAACAAGACATGAGATTCTGGGACTCTAGACACCACTCACAGCACAATAAATAAAGACACAAGCTCTTATTAAGGGTTAGGAGGTTTGCTTACAAACAATATCACTTTTGAGTAATGTAAACTATAATCTGAGTTTAGATAAGAATAGAGAAGAGATTAGAGTAGATTTAAGAGATTAAGAGACTAAATGAGAATCATTGTGAAAAGTATAGAGAGATTGATTTGTTTAGAACTGTCTAACTATCACTTTTAGTGATGTTTAGAGTGATCTGAGTATTTAGGAAAGATTAGAAGAGATTTAGAGAAGATTAAAGTATGAAAGACGAGATTAAGAGTCTAAAGAACTAAAGAGAGACTAAGAGAGACTCATAACTTGCTTGGTTTATTATTATGGAGAGATTACATATTTATATGGATCAGCATACAAGGGTTTTGTAATAGTGAAAGCAACTCCTAAAGACTAAGCATGTGGAGTCAAACCAAGGAGAGGCGCGCTTCATTTGAATGAACGGAGGTGAGGCTTTACACGCTTGATGCCAAAGGCATCTTTGCCTAGATGCTCCTTTTGCCTTTACAGCTAGCAACAGCTTAAGCCGCGTCCCAACCTTATCCTTCAACGGTCATATCCTAAAGCCTCTTCCTCTTGTAGAGTCATCGGCCACTTTAGGATAGATGTGAGCTTTGCCTTTCTTCCCAAGGTACCTCAGTTGTACGGCCTTTGCCCTATCCGTACACTTCTCCTTAACTTCACACAACTACTCCTTTTCTTCCTTTGATCTCTCTTCTCATGTAAACCCTTGATCCTTTCACTTAATCATCTCCATAACTTAACACTCCCCCTCAAGCTTAGATTTGTGAAAGCCTAAGCTTGGAAAGCCATGAGATCTTCCTCATTAAAAACCTCACCAAAGAAAACCCAATGGGATAAAACTTTGATGAGGGAAAAAGAGTAAAGACCTCACAGCTAAGGGGATTAGCTCCTTCTCTTCCCAAGATCAATGAGGCCCAACCTGATGTGAATGGACTCCATTGTCTTCTGTCTTGCAGCCTTGGTGAACACATCCGCTAACTGATCTTCACTTCTAGTATAGCAGGGCAAGATCACTCCTAGCACAATCATCTGTCTCACTTTGTGGCAATCAACCTCAATGTGCTTGGTTCTCTCATGGAACACCGAGTTGGATGCAATGTGAATAGCAGCTTGATTGTCACAATGCATTGTCATTGGAGAGGCTTGATCAATCTCCAAGTGCTTCAAGATGCCTTTGATCCATACCAACTCGTTTGTAAGCTTCAGCATGGCTCTATACTCAGCTTCCGCACTTGAACATGACACCACCTTCTGCTTCTTGCTCTTCCAAGTCACCAAGTTACCTCCAATGAATGTGCAATAGCCGGTAGTTGATCTCCTATCAGCTCTATCTCCTGCCCAATCAGCATCACAATACCCCACCACTTCTGTGCTTCCATTACATCCCATCCAAACCCCTTGATCCGGCGAGCCATTCAGATACATCAGCAGCCTCTCTACCATGCGCCAATGATGTTCCTTTGGAAGCTGCATGTGTTGACTCACCTGGTTCACAGCAAAACATATATCAGGCCTTGTAATGGTAAGGTAAATCAATTTTCCAACAAGTGTTCTATAGAGTTTAGGATCATGAAATGGCTTGCTGTCTTCAATCTCCCCCTCTCTTGGTACTTTGTAGCCATCCTCCATTGGCATCCTTGCTTCTTGCCTCCATAAGCACCTGCACCTTTCAAAAGATCAAGTGTATACTTCCTTTGGGACATGAACAATCCTTCCTTGGATCTACAAATCTCAATTCCAAGGAAGTATTTCATTTCTCCCAAGTCTTTGATTTCAAACATAGACTTTAGGAATTCCTTGGTTGCTTTGATACCTTCCTTATCACTCCCAGTGATAATGATATCATCCACATACACAAGGAGAGCAACCATACCTGAGGGTGTCGTGAGTGTAAAGAGAGTGTGATCCAATTCTGACTTCTTGAAGCCTCGGCCGTTCAGAGTTGTGCTCAACTTGTTATACCAAGCTCTTGGTGATTGCTTCAACCCATAAATGGCTTTCTTTAGCCTCAGTACATTCCCTCTCTTCACTAGATGTTCCAGACCTGGTGGAGGATACATATAGACTTCATCCTCAAGCTCTCCTTCTAGAAATGCATTCTTTACATCCATTTGCCACAATCCCCATCCTAGGTTCACAGCCAAGCTTAAAACAATCCTAATGGTGTGTAGCATGGCTACTGGTGCAAATGTCTCAATGTAGTCCTCTCCATATGTCTGAGTGAACCCTCTTGCTACTAGTCTAGTCTTCTTCCTCTCAATCGACCCATCAGCCTTGTACTTGATTGTAAAGATCCATCTACTAGACACAGCTTTCTTTCCTTTTGGTAGTTCACTCTCATACCATGTATCATTCTTTATCATAGCTCCTGCCTCAGCTCCTACTGATTCCTTCCATTCCTTATCCTCCATTGCCTCTTCATAGCTTCTTGGAATGTGATTTTCATCCAAGTTTACCATGAATGCGCAATGTGCTTCTGGATATTGAGC
The DNA here is from genome assembly GCF_000309985.2 of Brassica rapa. NCBI lineage: Eukaryota > Viridiplantae > Streptophyta > Magnoliopsida > Brassicales > Brassicaceae > Brassica > Brassica rapa. The sequence continues at coordinate 34,675 of NW_022610688.1, forward strand.
AAAAGAACACACGGCCTGAGTAGGATGCTTCACAGCTTGGGCATTGTAGTACACTCTTGTGTTTACCCAACTGGAAGGATCCTTTCTCAGCCTTGTACTTCTTCTCAATACTGGCCCTTCTTGCGCCATCTCTTGTTCTTCTTGTTGTGGCAGCACACTTGTTTCAGATCTTTCTTCTCCTAGCTGACTTGCTTCAGCTCCTTCTTCCCTTAGCTGACTCTCTTCAGCTCCTTCTTCTTGATCATTTGATTCCACAGCTTGATCATGAGAGCCAGAACTCTCTTCTCTACTTGTTTCTTCATGGTTTGGAGTTCTTGTTTCATTCCCCCCTTCATGCTCAAGGTTGGAAGTCTGATGATCCGGGACTGGGGTAGTGCTTCTCCCCCCTTGATGTCCTTGAGTCATATTGATTCCAAGGCCTTCTAGGATAATCCTCAAGGTTTCAGCTCTATCAGAGGTAAGATCCTTCAAGTCTTCTTGAATCTGTTCCTCATAATATCCTTTCTCTTCAACGAACTTCACTTCTCTAGATACTAACACTCTCCTTGTGTTAGGATCATAGCACTTGTATCCTTTCTGACTTGATGAGTATCCAATGAACATTGCCTTTGAACTCTTAGCTTCTAGCTTGTTTCTTATCTCTCCAGGCACCATCACAAAACACAAACACCCAAAGACCTTCATATGCTCAAGAGAAGGCTTGTACTGATTCAGTACCTCAAATGGTGATTGTCCTTGAAGTATCAGAGTTGGTGTCCTGTTGATGAGATAACATGCCGTAGCAACAGCATCACTCCAAAACTTCTTAGGCACATTGGATTGAAACATCATGGACCTGGCTACTTCCATCAAATGCCTGTTCTTCCTCTCAGCCACACCATTCTGTTGTGGTGTATAGGGACAGCTTGTCTGATGAAGAATTCCATGCTGTGCTAGGTGTAGCTTGAATGCTTGTCCCGTGTACTCTCCTCCATTATCTGACCTGAAAATCTTTATCTTGGCATTGTAATGGTTAGTCACATAGGATTGAAAATTTTTAAATGCATCAAGTACCCTATCTTTGGTTGGAATTAAGGTTAACCAGGTGTATTTGGATTTTTCATCAATGAAAGTTACATAATACTTATGATTTTCTCTAGATAGGCAAGGTGCAGTCCAAACATCAGAATGAATAAGATCAAAACACTTTTCATAAACAGTAGTAGACTTGTTAAAGACAGTTCTACAATGCTTGCCTAAAATGCAAGCTTCACAATCATTATTCTCAAAGGAAACACCTGGCAACATCAGTTTTAAAGCCTTATTATGAGGGTGTCCTAATCTAGCATGCCACAATGCATTTTTACTTAAACCAGAACTAGAAACAGAAGTAAACGAGCAGCTATATCTAGAAACAGGAGTGAGATCTTCAAGTAAATATAGCTCTCCTTTAGTCACTCCCTTTCCAATCATCTTGCTGCTTTTAATATCCTGAAACTTCACATCATTAGGACTGAATATAACATTGCATTGCAAATCAGTAGCACATTTCTTAACAGATAACAAGTTTGATGTAAATTCAGGCATATAAAAGGCTTTAGTTTCCTTATCAAATAGTTTAAGACTTCCTATTCCTCTAATAGGAATCTTATCTCCATTAGCAATCAGTACATTTCCATTCATTGGCACAATGTTTTTAATTAAGCTAGTGTCGCTTATCATATGATGAGATGCACCTGAATCAATCACTAATGGCTTAATGTCATGAGAGCTAGCCATATGCGCAAGGATACTAGATGGTTTGAATGCATGATCATTTCTAGCAAAGTTTGCAGTCCTAGATTGATTTACCATTTCTATCAAGCTCTCATGCATCCTATCAGTTCTAGTTAGATTCTCATAGTTCTCTACCACCCTAGCACCAAAAGAATACCCAAAGATGTTACCATTCTCCTTGAACATCTTAATGAGAGCATCAAGGTCGGATCTCCTTAGATACTCTTGATCATTGTTCCCACGGTTGCTTGATGCTCCAGTGTAGGCTACAAGAGACTTTCCATCACCTGCCTCACGCCCATCTATCTCCTTTCCTTTGCTTGTACCAGCTCCACTTGTTCCATCCGAGACATTAGCCCTTGCCTCACGGTCCTTCATGAACTTAGCCGGCTTGAGGTGAGGATGGAGTATCCAGCAGTGGCTCTTCTTGTGGCCATGCTTCTTGCAGTGATCACAACTCCCATTGAACCTCCTCTCCTCAAACTTCCCATGCGCAGCCGCAGCCTTGTTTGCTTGTGGAGCTTCACTACCTTCCTCTTGAGTTGCTTGGCTTGCAAGGGACAGGTCTCCTTTCTTTGCAAACAACCCAATGGAGCCTTGCTCCTTCTGAATCCGCGCACACACATCCTCAAGATCAGGTAGAGTGTCTTCTCTAAGCAGGTGCTGGATGAGACCGTTGTAAGCCGGGTTCAGCGTGAGGAGTAGCCCAAAGACCTTGTCTTGCTCTCTCCTCTTGTTAAGCTCATCAGCATCCGTTGTGCTTGGCCTAAGCATCTCCATCTCGGACCAGAGACTCCTGAACCTCCCTAGATGCTTGGTGAACTCCATGTCTTCTTGTACAAGGTTGTTGATGGCTTGCTTCACTTCAAACACTCGGCTTAGGTTTGATGTGTTGCCATACACCTTCTTCAGAGTATCCCACAGCTCCTTAGCAGACTCACAGTAGCTGTATGCATCCAGAATAGCAGGCTCAAGTGACGCATGAAGCACAGACATCACCAGCATATCCTCTTGATGCCACTTCTCTTCCGCCTTGCTTGCAGCCTCACCATCATCCTCTCCTTGAGTGATGAGTTTTGGAGCTTCTCCGGGGGTGATGTGCTTCCACAACCCCTTGCTTCCCACCGTGGTTCTCACCATCCGAGACCACACCAAGTAGTTGGTTCCCTTGAAGACCACAGCTACCTTCATGTTCATGTTCATCCCACTCTCCATGTTGAATGATGAACTCTCTAAGTTTCAGAAACTTTATCTTGAGTTGAATGACTTGTAGAAACCTTCACAGCCTCGATCTTCAACCCACACAGCTTCAGATGACACACCACAATCAGTCTTAAACTTGAAAAGTACCCAGAAACTCTCAAACACACAAGAACACACAAGAGTTTCTTCAAAGCTTCAACCTTGAGGCTTCAAAGAATCTCACACGACCTCAGGCTCTCACTAACCTGGCTCTGATACCATATCACTTTTAGTGATGTTTAGAGTGATCTGAGTATTTAGGAAAGATTAGAAGAGATTTAGAGAAGATTAAAGTATGAAAGACGAGATTAAGAGTCTAAAGAACTAAAGAGAGACTAAGAGAGACTCATAACTTGCTTGGTTTATTATTATGGAGAGATTACATATTTATATGGATCAGCATACAAGGGTTTTGTAATAGTGAAAGCAACTCCTAAAGACTAAGCATGTGGAGTCAAACCAAGGAGAGGCGCGCTTCATTTGAATGAACGGAGGTGAGGCTTTACACGCTTGATGCCAAAGGCATCTTTGCCTAGATGCTCCTTTTGCCTTTACAGCTAGCAACAGCTTAAGCCGCGTCCCAACCTTATCCTTCAACGGTCATATCCTAAAGCCTCTTCCTCTTGTAGAGTCATCGGCCACTTTAGGATAGATGTGAGCTTTGCCTTTCTTCCCAAGGTACCTGAGTTGTACGGCCTTTGCCCTATCCGTACACTTCTCCTTAACTTCACACAACTACTCCTTTTCTTCCTTTGATCTCTCTTCTCATGTAAACCCTTGATCCTTTCACTTAATCATCTCCATAACTTAACACTAACTTTCATTAATGAGATTAGGATACATTATATAGTGAGGTAGAGACTCTAGGGTTTCAGATACAAAAGGAGAGAAAGCATGTAGAGTCAAAGGTTAAGATAAGAAGAGGTTTGAACTATCCAATGAGAGAGGCCGCGTGTGTGAAGCATCTTTGCTTTATGCTAGATCCGCTCCAGCCCAAGGCAGGCTGTCACACGCTCCTTCTTCCTTGGAAACGGTCTGATCCTTCAGATAAGTGATCAGCCCTTCTCCTTATCAGGTGTGACCATCCAGGTAACTTATTGCTTTACCGCAACTAAGGTAAGTGCGTACGGCCATGTACGGCCGTGTACGGCCTTGTACGGACGCCTCACCCAACCTTCTCCATTCCTCCTAAGCTTCTTCTCCTCCATTCATACTTAACCCCTCAAGTCTTCTCTCCTCATCTTAACACTCCCCCTCAAGCTTAGCTTTGTGAAAGCCTAAGCTTGGATAGCCATGAGATCTTCCTCATTAAAAACCTCACCAAAGAAAACCCATTGGGACAAAACTTTGATGAGGGAAAAAGAGTAAAGACCTCATGACTTAGGGGATCAGCTCCTTCTCTTCCCAAGATCAATGAGTCCCAATCTAATGTGAATGGACTCCATTGTCTTTTGCCTTGCAGCCTTGGTGAACACATCCGCTAACTGATCTTCACTTCTAGTGTAGCATGGCAAGATCACTCCTAGCACAATCATCTGCCTCACCTTGTGACAATCAACCTCAATGTGCTTGGTTCTCTCATGAAACACCGAGTTGGAGGCAATGTGAATGGCAGCTTGGTTATCACAATGCATTGTCATTGGCGTGGCTTGATCAATCTCCAAGTGCTTCAAGATCCCTTTGATCCACACCAGCTCGTTGGTAAGCTTCAGCATAGCTCTATTCAGCTTCTGCACTTGAACAAGACACCACCTTCTGCTTCTTACTCTTCCAAGTAACCAAGTTGCCTCAATGAATGTGCAATAGCCTGTGGTTGATCTCCTGTCTGCTCTATCACCAGCCCAATCCGCATCACAGTATCCAACCACTTCAGTGCTTCCATTGCAACCCATCCATACTCCTTGATCAGGTGAGCCGTTGAGGTACATCAAGATCCTCTCCACCATGCGCCAATGATGCTCCTTAGGCACTTGCATGTGTTGACTCACCTGATTCACAGCAAAACAAATGTCAGGTCTAGTTATGGTAAGATAAATCAATTTGCCAACTAGCTTTCTATAGAGTTTAGGATCCTGATAAGGTTTGCTGTCTTCAATCTCCCCCTCTCGTGGGACTTTGTAGCCATCCTCCATAGGCATCCTTGCTGTCTTGCCTCCATAAGCACCTGCACCTTTCAAAAGATCAAGTGTATATTTTCTTTGGGACATAAACAAACCTTCCTTGGATCTACATATCTCAATTCCAAGGAAGTATTTCATTTCTCCCAAGTCTTTAATCTCAAACATGGATTTAGGGAACTCCTTGGTTGCTGTGATACCTTCCTTATCACTTCCTGTGATAATGATATCATCAACATACACAAGGAGTGCAATCATACCTGAGGGAGTAGTGAGAGTGAAGAGGGTGTGGTCTAGTTCAGACTTCTTGAAGCCTCGGCCATTCAGAGTAGTACTCAGCTTGTTGTACCAAGCTCTTGGTGATTGCTTCAGCCCATAGATAGCTTTCTTCAGTCTCAACACATTTCCTCTCTCACCAAGTGTTCCAAGCCTGGTGGTGGATGCATATACACTTCATCCTCCAGCTCTCCTTGTAGAAATGCATTCTTCACATCCATTTGCCATAAGCCCCATCCAAGGTTCACAGCTAAGCTCAATACAATCCGGATTGTGTTAGTTTGGCTACTGGCGCAAAGGTCTCAATGTAATCTTCTCCATAAGTTTGAGTAAACCCTCTTGCAACCAGTCTTGACTTCTTCCTCTCAATCTTTCCATCAGCCTTATACTTGATTGTGAAGATCCATCTACTAGTCACAGCCTTCTTCCCTTTTGGTAACTCACTCTCATACCATGTATCATTCTTGATCATAGCTCCTGCCTCAGCTCCAACTGATTCCTTCCATTCTTCATCCATCATTGCCTCTTCATAGCTTCTTGGTATGTAGTTCTCATCCAAGTTTACCATAAAGGCACAATGTTCTTCAGGGTATTGAGCAAACGAACACACAGCTTGAGAAGGATGCTCCACAGCTTGGGCATTGTAGTACACTCGCGTGTTTACCCAACTAGAAGGATCCTTTCTCAGCCTTGTGCTTCTCCTCAATACTGGTTGGTTCTGAACCTGCTCCTCTTGGACACTTGGTTCTGGTGCTTCAGCCTGAGCTTCTACTTCTCCTTGGCTTTGATCACCTTGATTGTGAGAGCCTGAAACACTCCCTTCTTCTTCTTCACTCAAGCCGGCTCCATCCTGACCATATTCTTGAGTTTCAGATTCCCTTCCCCCCTCACGATCAAGGTGAGGTGACTGATTAGCTTCAACAGGGGACGGAGAACTCTCATGTTGGTTCCTACTCCCACATTTGGATCCTGGTTCATCTTGATACCTAGACCTTCCAAAATCAGTCTTAAAGCTCCTGCCTTATCTGATGTTAAATCCTTTAGCTCCTCTTGATTCTTTTCTTCATAGTATCCTCTTGCTTCTATGAACTTCACATCTCTAGAGATTAGGACTCTTCTAGTTGCTGGATCATAACACTTGTATCCCTTTTGTGTTGTTGAGTAGCCAATGAACATAGCCTTAGTGCTCCTTGCATCTAGCTTGTTTCTCAACTCTCCTGGTATCAACACAAAGCATAAACATCCAAATACTCTCAAGTAATCCACTGATGGCTTGTGCTTGTTTAGAACTTCAAATGGTGCTTCATCCTTCAACACCTTTGTGGGAATCCTGTTGATCAAATAACAAGCAGTAGCCACAGCATCACTCCAAAACCTCTTTGGAACATTTGCTTGGAACATCAGTGACCTAGCAACCTCCATCAAGTGTCGGTTCTTCCTCTCAGCTACCCCATTCTGTTGTGGAGTATAAGGACAGCTTGTTTGATGCAAGATCCCATGATGCTCTAGATGACTCTTGAACGCATAGCTTGTGTACTCCCCTCCATTATCTGATCTAAAAAGTTTAATCTTGGCATTATAATGGTTAGTCACATAAGCTTGAAAGTTCTTAAATGCATCTATCACTCTATCTTTTGATGGGATTAAAGTTAACCAGGTGTATTTGGATTTTTCATCAATGAATGTGACAAAGTATTTATGATTGTCTCTAGATATGCAAGGTGCAGTCCACACATCAGAATGAATAAGATCAAAGCACTTATCATAAACACTAGTAGAGTTTGGAAATACAGTTTTACAATGCTTGCCTAAGATGCAAGCTTCACAATCCTTATTCTCAAATAAAACCTGGTAACATCAAGTTCAAAGCTCTACCATGAGGATGTCCTAATCTAGCATGCCACAAAGCATTTTTATTTAAACTAGAAGCAGTAGTAAACGAGCAATTGTAATTGGAAACAGGATCAAGTTCTTCAAGCAAGTACAACTCTCCTTTAGTGATTCCTTTTCCAATCAAGTGGCTGCTCTCAATATCCTGAAACTTTACATCATTAGGACTGAATATAACATTGCAATTCAAATCAGTTGTGCATTTTTAACAGATAGCAAGTTAGATGTAAATTCAGGCATGTAGAAAGCTCTAGTGTTCTTATCAAACAACTTCAAGTTTCCTATTCCTTTAATAGGGATCTTGTCCCCATTTGCAATCATAACATGTCCACTAGTTGGTTCTATATCCTTAATCAGATTTGTATCACTAATCATGTGATGAGATGCACCAGAATCAACAATTAATGGCTTAGTTACACTGCTAGCATTATGACACAGGTCAAAAGTGATCTAAATGTTTTAGTTCATGATTCATCCTAGCATTTCTAGCAAAGGTGTACTCATGTCTAGCCTTTCATTGCTTTTAACTCTATCCATCCTAGCAATATCAGTAACATAAGGAGAGGTTCTATAGTCTTAGCTATCATGGATGCACCAAAGAGTACCCATGAGT
>NW_022610689.1:0-47500 GCF_000309985.2 Brassica rapa
GATACCACTCAAATTACCCTAAGGAGTGTTACTCTCATCAAAAGAGGTTCAGATGTAGTACTTAGGGATCGAATCCACAAGGAGCTAGGGAACAATTAAATCTAGTGTTTATTAATTCTTCTAAAGGTTGTAATGTTTTAAATAAAATAGCAATAGTAACAGCGAGTAAATGATAAATGTAACTTAGGTTGGAAATGATATTAGATGCAGGGCCACTATTCAGGTGTTGGAGATTATAATTCCTATAGATGCCTAACTGTTGCATGCATGATATATTAGAGCTCATTCGCTTAACTCAGTGATCAGCTGTCGCATGTACCACTGGTTAACAGACTAGATCTTGTGTCTCACCGGTTAGATGCAGACACAAGAGAGTATCGATAGTCTATTAAGACGTCGACCGATACACTTTTGCCAACATCGATCGATTGTCAGTTGAGGACATCGATCGACGGGTTCTAGCCAGGCCTATGCGCGAGTATGAAAATGCTCTACTAAGATTCTAAATTGGCGGTTAGCCCTCTCTAGCAATCCTAATATGATAGATAGATGTCAGGATGGGATAACAAGGGTGCTTGAATATGCAATCCTATGATCAAGTTCTAGTTAGCTAGGCTAAAACAAGCAATGAATACAAATCTATCATGAATATCACAACAAGGCAGATCTATAGTTTGGGGCTAATCCCACAAACCTATCTGAACCCTGGATCTAACAGTTGAACTACTCAGACATAGCAAAGCAATTCATATCAATAGATAAATAGAAACTCATAGAATAGATGATAAGAAATGAAACAAGGAGTTCCAATCACAAGTGATCTTCTCTCCCAAATGAAACTTGTAACAAAACTAGGTCTAGAAAAGAAAAGCTCTCCCTGCCGTCAAACACTTAGGCAGTATATATTCTACTAGGTTAAAAACTCGTCAGGGCATTTTGCTAATTTGGCTTGGCCTTGGTTTTTAAGTCTGCTGAATCCAAAATGTCGCGTCTGGTGTCTCGACATCGATCGACGGTACTTGTGTACATCGATCGATATTAATCTTCATCTGTGGAGGCATTTCCTGATATCGATCGTCAGCACTGATGCGCATCGATCGATTATTCTTCCTCTCGTCGACCTCTAAGTGGTCAGCTCGGGTGAAATGTCCTTTATGCTCCAAAATGCTCCAAAGTCATAGCTTTACTCCGAAATGCACCTGAACCTGAAAACATACCTAGAAGAGTAGAAAACATAGATATATATATATATATAGTAAATAGTAATATACCATGGATAAAAATGGGTCAAATCCAAGGTATATCAACTCCCCCAGACTTACCCTTTTGCTTGTCCTCAAGCAAAACATACAGGCAGTCTCTCTGAAAGAGGTTTGAAAATATTTGGGAACTTAAGATTTTAAAACATAGAAATCTTTCCTCAACAATTTTGCAACCACATTTAAAAAGTCCTAATCACAAAAGCACACTATGCAATATCCTAGCTTAGCAACCATTTCTAACATAACACAACTCATCAATTCACGTCTGACATCCCCTCTACTGATTTCATTTCTTAGCATAAATATAAAGTGAATGCTTTACCTTGGGAGTATCGATCACAGGATGCAAGGATTTCAGACAGGTATCTGGAGCTGCAGGTAAAAGTTAGTTCCTAGTTTCTCTCTCTCTAAATTTCTCTCTTGAGTCAAAGTCTGCTTCCATTGCAGGATCAGTGACCAAGATTGGACAGGCTTCCATGAATCAAAACTTAATGGTGGTTGCCACCAAGTTCTGTTCACTTCTTTTTGACCTATATCCAAGAGTTCTTTGCGAAAGCGAGCCTTGAAGATTGCCGCCTCCAAGTCCCGTTTCGAACTCTTTTATTTGAGTCTTTATGAATCAAGCCTTAATGGTTTTAGCCACCAAGTCCTGTTCAGACTCATCCTAATTAAACAATAGATCTTCTATATTATTTTATTTTTATTTATATTATTTATTTATTTATATTTTTTTTAATAACTAATCTAGGGTCGAAATCTAGAGAGAGAAAATGTGATAAATAATCTAAACCAGGCGTTACCTTCCAGACCTATCTGAAGAATCCGATCCCATGTATACCAAGCCCCAAGACAAGCGGTTATGTCAGGTTTAGTGTTGGAAATCAGCTTTGGTTACTTTCATACGGTTCAAGGCAAGTGTGTAGTTGATAGGTTGATCTGCTTTAGCATCTTTAGTGCTATCTGCAATCAGTAAATCTAAAATGGTGCTAAAGATTGGTTAGATATTCATGTTTAAACCAATATAAGATTATAGTCCCTATTTTCGATAGCTAAGCATAATTTATTTGAAATTCCTTTTTACGTAAGAATAAAATAAATTATATCAGTAAATCTCCCCCCAGACTTAAATTACACTGTCCCAGTGTAACTCAGCCGGAGTTATGATGAAAAGTGTATGATGTACGAAATGTAACAAGTAGGTAAGATACATCTGACCGGTTAGATATCGATCGATGGGTAAGTGTTACATCGATCGTCGTGTGGTTGCCTATGTCGAACGATGTCGACGTCTCGTCGTCGGTCGATATTCAGGTCCTCCTACTTGGGTCTCCTAAATCTGAAAGAAATAAAACGAAAGAAATTAAATGCTAGCTAATAAAACCAAAGTAAAATACCTAATAGTGGGTTGCCTCCCACTCAGCGCTTGGTTATAGTCATTTAGCTTGACTGTGGTAGTGATTGGCTATTGGGTGGAGAAGCAGCTGCTTGTTGGAAAGCAAGCATCCACGTCATCTCTGCGCATTCTGGACCAAGATGCAATGAAACTTCTTGTGGCCTCATCATTTCTTGTCCATTTGTCATCCATCTTCCCAAGTACATTGGAGATGTTCTGTAGCCTTTCTTGAATGTTGTCAATGCTGACCTGGTGCCAGCCTATGTTGTCATAGGCGTATGCTGAAAGATCTGTCAGTTCCTTTTGCATTGACTCCACTGTCTTGTGTATCAGCTGCTCGCCGATTGTTGTAGACTCGGCGTCGATCGATGCGATTATGTGTTCGTTGGTCGATCTCGGTGAGTTGCCGTCGATCGATTTTCCTTTGTCCTGTCGATCGATGCTGATATCTGATGTTGAGCTGCGAGTTGCCTCTGAATGGCTTTGACTTCTTTCTGTAGCCATTCTGCGTGGTTGTCTAGTCCACTGATTTTGTTGTCGAATGGAAAGTAGATGTCATCGCAGCGTTTGTCAAGTCGTTCCTCCATGTTGTCTAGAGCAGTGTAGATCTTGGATGTGATCTTGTCAACTCTGCTGCTGTGTAAGGAAGTAACTCCACAGGTTTCTTGCCATCGATCCAGGGTCCTCTTAGCCTGTCGATCGATGCTGATTTTTCCTGCCTGCAAAAAACTTTGATTAGTAATGTTCTCAATATCCTTTTGGGCATCAAGTAATTGACTAGACAATTTGTTTAAATCTATCATGACTGGTGATATAAAACGGTCATGCATATCCTCGTAAGTCCTCAGCCTCTCATTCATTGCTGAGACTTTGGCGTCGAGCGATGTGAAGGTGCACATGTCGATCGATGTGGCTGGATGTTGGTCCTTCTTGCGAATGGTGTCCAGATCTTGCTGTAGTAGCTCGATTTTGGTGCTTAGCCAGTCCACGTTGTTGTTGAGAGGGCAGTAAACGTCGTTTATCCTTGTGTCGATGTATGAGACTTCCCATTCATCCCTGTGTTGTGTTGAACATCGCGGTTCTGCAAGGATCTGAGCTGTAGGAAGACTGACGTCGATCGATGTTTGCACGTGGTGCGTCGATCGATGCTGAGGTCGTAGCTTCCTTCTCAAGTTGCTGACGTAAACTTCAATTTCTGTCCTCATTTCTGCCATACATCTGAAAAGCTCATTGTAGCCTCTATCCAAAGGCTGATGTGTTTCATCTACCAGTGTTTTGAGCTCCTCTCCCAGTTTCTCCTGAGCTCCACAAATACCAAACACCATTTCATCATCGATTTCTTCTTTGGTGTAGAGTTCTGGTGCCAGTCTTGTGAGTGTGAAGGAAGTGGCATGTTCTGGAAGACAGATGTGGCTCTCTTCAAAAAGAGATGCTCTTTCCAGTATTTTCCTGATGTTGTCCTTTGTGACAGGTATCATCTCACCAGCTGCGCTTCGTGCGTGTCCACGCTCATCTCTGTAGACTCCATATTCGTCCCTTTGTTCCCAAGTGAACTTTCTGGCTCCATACATGTCGAAAGCGCGGCTCCCACATTCATAGCGTCTGTCGATCGACGTCGGATTATCCATATCGATCGACGTTGGTGTTATCCTGTCGATCGATGTCTCCATTATACCGTCGATCGATGCTTGCCCTTTTGGTTGGCGTGATAGATCTGGGTTGGTCTCTGTTGTGGTGACTCCTGCGTGGTTGTTAGGATCTGTTAGAATGACGTCTGGAGTGCCACGTTGCTGTGAGAACAGGTTGTCAGGTCCATTGGCTACTTGAAGGATGTCTGCTATGTCCTCTCTGGACACTTGTAAAATCCTTCCATCCATTGCACGTGCGTTGCCATCTGGATCACTGAAAATACCAAATTCATCAGGTGTTAGAAAACCGTAATCAATGTTTGCATAATTATTCATTTTAGAAATAGAGAGATTAGGGTTTAGAGTAGTATCGATCGATGTAGATACAGTTACATCGATCGATGGCAGAGTAATTTCTGCAGAACTTGTGTTCTTGAGATGATTGCTCTTCATGGATTTTTCTGTTGATGTAGAAGGAAGAGTGTTCATCTTATTTGCTTGTGTGTTTGCTCTGATGTGTGTAGGTGGTTTCGGAGGTGCAAAACGATTTATATAGGTATCTGTAAACCTAGTTAGGGAGGGAATATTCTCCTGCTCCTGAATTTTCGCTGCGGCGCGAATATCGATCGATGTTCCTTCGGTGTGTCGATCGATGTGAGCGGTTGTTTTGCTGGACGAGGGTGGGTATCGACCGATGTGGAGTGCACAGCGTCGAACGATGTTGGAAACGTGTTGGTGAATTGTGTGTTTCAAGTCTTTCATCCTGCAAAGACATTTCTATTGCACGTTCTTTCCAGTAATCCTCATCGTATTCCTCGGTATGTTCCTCATGAGGTGAAGTAATTACAGTGTCAACTGCAAAACTTTCATGGAAACCACTGTCTGCCCAACTGCCTATGGAATAATCATCATGTCCTCTCCTGGTTGGAGGTTGGAAGGCAAAATGTTGGTAACAATGATTAGGTGAAGCGAAATGGTCAAGTGGGTGCATTACGTCGAGTGACGTGTTGTTGTGTCATCGGTCACCATTGACACATTGGAATCGATCGATGGAAAGGTTGGGGTGTCGATCGATTCCGAGTACTCTGTTTCGTACTCTCCGATTCATACTCTGCTCCACAATGGCATGCGCCAATGAAGCCAAGTTCTTTCCCATAATCCACAGAATTAATTACCTTTCTCTTAGGTCGGATGGGATCGTAGTGGATGTTTGGGTCTATGAGCGTTAGACACAATTTGTTTTTGTTCATGTCACATACAGCTCCTACTGTAGCTAGGAGGATCTTCCAAGCAGAAGTGAAGAGTTCCAGTTAAGCTCGATGTCTAAGACATGAAAATCTACAGGGACAAGGGCATTACCAATCAGTACCTCCAGATCTCTTATGATGCCTCCGGATCGTTTCTCTGAAAGATCCACGAAGGTGAAGGATTCTGTTGAGGGTTCGATGGTCAAACCAAGCTGGTCTGCCATGATCCTAGGGAGGATACTAACTGATGCTCCTGTGTCACACATTGAATGGGGAAATTCAACACCCTTGACTATGCATGGTATTGCAAACTTCCCAGGATCACTCTTCTTCGTCAATGTGATCCTGTGTTTCAATCTTTCCTCTGACTTGATGAAACATTCTCCTAATGTCCTCCTCAGTTACCTTTGTTTCTCTGAAGAACATCCACAACCGGTGTGTGAAGTAAGCTTCATCAAAAGGTTTTTCGATTGGGATTCTGAGGACTCGTTTAGTGAAACCATCCATCTCCTTATCGTTAGCTTCCCTCTTAAGGTTTTTAGGAATCTTCTCCTTTCTTTTCCTTAACCTTCTCCCTTCAGATTCTTGTTCTTCTTGAACAGGTTCTGTTGAACTATTTAAAGGGTTGGGTTTTGGTTCGGGTGGGTTTGCTAATGGTTTAGGTGGTGGTCTGAGTGCATTGATGTAATCATTATCGATTGAGGGTAACCGCACTCGGTATGTCAGAGGTGCCTGTCGATCGATGGGAGGTGTGTTGTGACGATCGACGTCGGACTCACTCTGTCGATCGATGGTTGAGTTAACCGATCGATCGATTTTTTCATAGAAAGGGGAGGGTGGGTGAGGATGCTTAGCTGCGAATTCTTCATGAGTTAGAATTCGAACCGCATTGCATTCAGTCGAATTGGCAGACGACGTCGATCGATGACTGGAGTAATCCGTCCATCGATCTTCATCATGGTCTGTCGATCGATGCGAGTTCATCGACATCGGTCGACACCATTGGGATCCGCCGAGACTCATGGAGCTTTCGATTTCGAAATCTCCTTCCTCAAGGTTTTCATTTCTCACCACTTGCCAGAATTCATCATCTATGATGGCATTTACGTGGTGTTTCCCTTTGTCGGCTCCTGCTCTCTAGCAAAAGCTTCTTGCCTCTTATAGTCTCGCCCGTCTGAATTACTTGGGTTTCAAGTTTTCTCACCTGAGTCCCTAAGGTCTCGATTTTGGTGTTCAGATTGTTGTAGGCAGAGTCTATCTTACCGTTGAAATCCACGGTGATTTGTTGTTGTCCCAACAGTACTCGATCAAGCATTTCTTCGATCTTGCTTTCCTGAGTTTGGGGTGGTGGATTTTGATAGTAAGAGTTCGAGTAGCTCTTGCTGTTGTTGAAGGGTTTTTGAAATTGTGAACTTTGGTTACTTCTTTGGCCATTTCCAAAGAAGTTTCTGTTTCCGCCCTGGTTTCCAAATTTTTGGAATCCGGTACCTCCGATGTAGTTCACATCTTCTTCTCCTTCTGTATCTGCTACTTCTCCTTCAGCTGAACAGACTTGCTTCCTAAGAAGTTCGTGCACCACATCTAACTTAGCTCTTACTTCGTCCATCTGTTCCTTCCCGATAGAGGCTACAGACTTCTTCCGTTCAGAGTCAGTGTTTTTGGTGCTGCTGCTGTTAGCAAGGTTTTCGATAAGTCTCACAGCTTCCAACGGATTCCGAGTAGTGAAGTTTCCTTCACTCGCCGTATCAAGAGCCATTTGATACTGTAAGGCGAGACCTCGGAAGAAAGTGCTTAGCAGCTGCACTTCATTAAATCCGTGGTGTGGACAGTCTCGCTGGAAAAACCTAAATCTAATCCACGCATCTTTGAAGGACTCTCCAGCCTTCTGCGAGAATGTGGAAATTTTGTTCCGAAGTTCTTCAGCGCGCGCCTCATCGAAGAAGTTTCGTAAGAAAGCATTCTTGATGTCGCTCCAGGATGTTAAAGATCCTGTGGGTTGCTGCCTAAGCCAGTGCATCGCTTCTCCATTCAGCGTGTATCTGAAGAGCTTGCACAGCAGGTAATCTTCGGGGACTCCTTCCATCCGAATGGCAGCGATTAGATCCTCGAACCGTTCCAAATGGTCCATAGGATGCTCGTGCGGTAACCCAGAGTAGGGTATCTGCGACACGAGAGTGTAGTATTGAGGCTTCAGCTCGAAATTCTGCTTCTGGATCTCCGGAAGTCGAATCGCTGATCTGTTGGAATAGTACTCATCTGGGCGATTGTAGTCGGCCAGTGGTTTCGATCGAGCGTCCTCATCTACAGGTTGAGCAGCTCCTGTAGCATCAGCATCAGGGATTACAGTTCCCTGAGCATCTATTTTCTGACCTGTTGCATTACGCAGATGACCGGCCTGGTCATACAGGTTTCCGTTCTCATCCTGAGTTAGAATAATAATGTTTACCATTTTTGACGACATTATCGATCGACGTACGCGGTGTAGTATCGATCGTTGTCGAACGATTGGGATCGATCGACGATGACGGTCTGGTGTCGGTCGACGGTCGATTGTGCGTATCGATCGACGACGAAGTGATTGCGTCGAGCGATGTGGAACGTTGACCTCTACGGATGGTGCGTTCCAAATGAGCAGGATCGTTTGAGAACAGCAAGTCTTTCTCCTTGTTGCTTCTGGTACCGCTGGGTATGCACCTGAAAAGACAAGAAAAAGAAAGATTATTAGAAAAGGGGGTAAAGAAAAGAATAAGAATTAATAAAACTAAATCTAATGGCGATCAAAGCTCCCCGGCAACGGCGCCAAATTTGATACCACTCAAATTACCCCAAGGAGTGTTACTCTCATCAAAAGAGGTTCAGATGTAGTACTTAGGGATCGAATCCACAAGGAGCTATGGAACAATTAAATCTAGTGTTTATTAATTCTAAAGGTTGTAATGTTTTAATTAAATAGCAATAGTAACAAGCGAGTAAATGATAAATGTAACTTAGGTTGGAAATGATATTAGATGCAGGGCCACTATTCAGGTGTTGGAGATTATAATTCCTATAGATGCCTAACTGTTGCATGCATGATATATTAGAGCTCATTCGCTTAACTCAGTGATCAGCTGTCGCATGTACCACTGGTTAACAGACTAGATCTTGTGTCTCACCGGTTAGATGCAGACACAAGAGAGTGTCGATCGATAGTCTATTAAGACGTCGACCGATACACTTTTGCCAACATCGATCGATTGTCAGTTGAGGACATCGATCGACGGGTTCTAGCCAGGCCTATGCGCGAGTATGAAATGCTCTACTAAGATTCTAAATTGGCGGTTAGCCCTCTCTAGCAATCCTAATATGATAGATAGATGTCAGGATGGGATAACAAGGGTGCTTGAATATGCAATCCTATGATCAAGTTCTAGTTAGCTAGGCTAAAACAAGCAATGAATACAAATCTATCATGAATATCACAACAAGGCAGATCTATAGTTTGGGGCTAATCCCACAAACCTATCTGAACCCTGGATCTAACAGTTGAACTACTCAGACATAGCAAAGCAATTCATATCAATAGATAAATAGAAACTCATAGAATAGATGATAAGAAAATGAACAAGGAGTTCCAATCACAAGTGATCTTCTCTCCAAATGAAACTTGTAACAAAACTAGGTCTAGAAAAAAAGCTCTCCTGCCGTCAAACACTTAGGCAGTATATATTATACTAGGTTAAAAACTCGTCAGGGCATTTTGGTAATTTGGCTTGGCCTTGGTTTTTAAGTCTGCTGAATCCAAAATGTCGCGTCTGGTGTCTCGACATCGATCGACGGTACTTGTGTACATCGATCGATATTAATCTTCATCTGTCGAGGCATTTCCTGATATCGATCGTCAGCACTGATGCGCATCGATCGATTATTCTTCCTCTCGTCGACCTCTAAGTGGTCAGCTCGGGTGAAATGTCCTTTATGCTCCAAAATGCTCCAAAGTCATAGCTTTACTCCGAAATGCACCTGAACCTGAAAACATACCTAGAAGAGTAGAAAACATAGATATATATATATAGTAAAATACTAATATACCATGGATAAAAATGGGTCAAATCCATGGTATATCAAGCACCGGTCACTTGTCTTTTCTGTCGGCGATATGCTCCTGGCCTTAACTGCCGGTCGTGCCTCCGGCTGAATGTTAATTACTTTGAAGAAATTTAGAGTGCTCAAGCAAAGCTACTCGCTGGATACAGTAGCATGGATAAACATCATAGGATTTCGATCCTAGGTGTTGGCCTTCGGGATCGAGAGAGTGTTAACAGGGACATACATCCGTGTGATAAACCGCCCTTTGTGATAAAATGGTCGAGAAGAGCAAAGTAAGATCCAGAGCCGAGCTTTTGGGAATCAAATCAATTGAAGGAATGTTAAGTTTGATCACTTAAGACTTAACATGGATCAAAGAAATAGAAGATTGTTGTCGAGCATCAACTTTGTGGTCGAGTCGCGGAAATACAGATCGATCGGGAATTTGAAGTACGAGAAGGTCGAAGAATGGATCGTGAGTGAAGCATGAGTTGAGATAAGCTGCTCTAACATTGTTAGAAGTGTCTTAGATTGATCAGACGGCAGTTTTGGAAGAATCACATTTTTGAAGCACGACAGTTTAGAAGCTCGACGTTTTTGAAGATTGACGTTTCTTCATCGCGAAGTTTTCTCGGAATATCTTCGTATCAGTAAAATATTATTCTGAAGACATTATAAGTCGGAAGCAGGATGGGAATTAAGCTGGACGGGAAGCAAGCACGATGGGATTGAAGCACGACGGGAAAACCTGAAGTTGGGCGAAAACCCTAATTTCGGTATTAAGAAATTCTTTGAGGAAGCCGGAGGCTCGGGAAATATTTTTAAAGGATATCATACATCATCTGTAGTTTATTAAAAATATTCAGAGAATCACAATAGGAGCGGAAAAATATTCGGGATTGATCGCGGGTCAGAAATTCACAAGAACGGTCGAAATCACGCAAAGGAACTGAGAAGCTCAAGGTGGCTTGATCTAAGGGATAAGAACATGGTGGCAACTGTCTAACCAGCTGAGTGTCAAGAGAATCTCGAGGTGTGGCCGTGCATGAAGCAGGAACATGCAGCATGACATGTTGAAGCACAAAGTGTCGCGATACCTGTAACCGAAGCATGCTGATCGACACGCAGGGAGCGGTGTGTCGCGACACATGCATTCCATCCATGCTGATCGACATCTGGTCGTCCAGGAAGGAGAAGAGGTACCACTTTGCATGAGTTTGGTCCATGTTGACTGCCATGTGGAGCACGAGGCGCCGCGACGCATGACACCGGAGCCATGCTAGCCGACACACGGGCTGCCACCAACTTCAATCTGATTCACTGCTGTATCCTATATAAAGACCACGACCCCTTCTCATTTAATTCATCCAGACATTTCAAAAGCAAGTTAAAAAGTTGGTTAGAGAGAGAGAAAGAAGTAGAAAAAGAAGTAAGAGGTTCTGAGTTATTTCAAGAGTTTTAGATAGTTTTCGAGATCAGTTTCTCTACTGATTTCAAGTCAGCGCCTAGGGAAGGTTCTGGCTGAAGATCAACCAATTGAAGATCAATTTAGATGGGAAGCAAGTCAATGTGGTTAGAGAGAGAGAGAAAGAGAGTGTAGCTGAGTTCCGAAGATCGATACTTCACCAAGAAGCGAAGTTCTGTCCAATCGAAGAATTTCTGCAATTGTTATGCGGAAGCTCTGCCCAAATCAATCTGTCCACTATACTCATATTCTTTGATGATCAAGTGTAGGTGCTGTCCATGATCAGTTCAGTTCCATGGTTTTAGTTCAGTCGAGTTTATGATTCGATACTTTGTTCAGATTTCGGAAGAATTGTTTAGAAGCTAAGGAAGGTGCTGTTCGAGTTGAGTTCAGTCCAGACAAGTATCAGGGGAGGTTCTGTACAAGTCAAGATCAATCTAGTCCAGTCCATTCAAGTCGTCCATTGGGTTTTGGCTAAGTCCTCTCCAATCAACCAGCTGCTTATCGGTTTTGTGTGAATTCCATTTGGAATTTAGGATAGATCGAGTCACATATAGATTAGAATGATCAAGTTATTGAATGGTAGAGTCCTTAGGGTTATTTTATTTATGGAACCGGACTCAATTTAGAAAGGCCTAAGCTGAGATGAAAGGAATTAAGACTGAATTAATAACCTGATTAGGACTAAGGCTAGGATGCATCATGTTTTCTATTCTTGTGTGTTGATTTGGTTGAGTGCAAGTTCCCGTTATCTTTAAGGATAGTTTCATAGCAGGAGGCTGGACTATCTGGATAACGGTTTGATTTAATTTATTGATTATTTTTGCTTAGTTGTTTAGTAGTTAGTACTAAGGGTCTTAGGCCATATAGGCCGGACTACTGGTACTATGGTTAGTCTTGTGGAGTAAAGTGTCTAGTTAGGATCGGGAACTTTGGCTTTAGGTTAGGATCAAGATTGAGTTTATTTTGTTGTGAGTGTGCCGACAGTATGTGCGTAACCCGCCCATACTAGGCTTGTGTAGGGGTGATTAGTGTTTCCTCGGCCTCGTACCCAGCGAGTTCAAGGAAACCCCTTATTCGCTGGATCGGGAAGACTCAGACGAACGGGGTCATGTCCTATGGCTGAGTAATACACGACGGTGTAATGTGGCAGTGATCCGAAGGACTGTGGGCTATCGCGCGGTGACCCGAAGGACTGTGGGCCGCGGTCGGTTGAAAGTTCCTTCTTCTGGCCTTTGTGGTAGGGAGATAGGATATTGCAGATAGAGAGGAGGAACACGAAGTCACCAGGGCCCAGGTTAGAGTGTTGTGTTAGTGTGTCGTAGAGGGTTATGGAACCCTCGAGTCAGTGTAGCACCGATATACGGTGTCACGAGTTAGATCGAGTCGTAGTTACTCATAGTCTTATTATTGTGATTGTGTTTGTGGTCGATTGATTTGCTTTCAGGTTCTGACATTAAGTCCTAAGGCTGGCTTAGGTACCGGATTAGGCTTGATGTGTATTTTGTTAGTGTAGGCCTGACGTTGGCATGTATGTGTTTGAGTGATTGCTTGTGAAGGGTGGTGGATATTAAAGCTATGCGGTATCATTGGTTGGCCGATCATGTTCGTGTGTCATTGTTGGTCGATCGACTAATGATACTTGTATAGTCCAAGTTTCTAACACTACATGAGTACTGAACTCAAGCATATATTTGGTTAACTAGGGATTGCTTGTTGACTTGTTTTAATGCAGGTTCCCGTTACTTGAAGCTAGATCATGGCAGGAGGCCAAGTCTAACTTAGTAACGGTTTGCTTAGCCTTAGCTTTTATTGCATGCTAGGGCTAGATTGATTGTTATTTTGGGTTGTCCGGGTTAGAGTCTTGGTTGCGGGTAGAGGCCGCCAGCTCACTAAGTAACATTAGGTTACTCATCCAACTCCGTTGTCCTTTTTCCAGGTCGCTTAAGGTAAGGATGATCGGATAGCTTCGTGCTGGATGTTAGGACCGCAGGTGTTGATTTTCATGCCTTTTGTAAACGGTATTGTGGATTTGTATTTAGTTAACTCGATTTTGGCATTAGGCCGGGACCGGTCTCAATTATATCAATGTATGGATATTTCTCGAATTAATAAAGAAATTGTTTTATATGCGCTTCATGAGTACTCTGATATTTGACTAGTCCGGTCTAACACAACGTTAGGTCGTAGTACGGGTTGAAAAGCCTTAGGCCTCGATCTAACGGAAAACGCTAACTCTTGGCCGGGTTGCAAAGCCTTGTGCCTTGATTTAGCGGAACGAGTTAGTGGATGAACTGGTCTAGGTCGTGGAGTAAATTTTATGACTCTGACCGGGTCGTCCCTAGCCCATCACGTAGCGCTTCCGGACCATGGTGTTGGGTTGGACGGTCAGTCTTGTTTTTGTTTGATTGTTGGCTGGCCGGTTGGCTCATTCATCTTGAACCCTGGGTGTTGGACGGTCGATCTGTCATGTTCTTGTTTGATTGTTGGCCGGTGGGTCGACCTATGCTTAGGACGGTTCGGGGGTGTTACAGAGGTGGTATCAGAGCATGGTTTCGTCCATGCTTCCGGAACTCATGATTTCATCGGTTTTCAAATATTTTTTGAGTCAAAAAGAGTCACAAAAGGCATTAGGTAAACCGGTCACGTCCAGCATAGGATTTATTTTTTTTAGGAATTAGGAATAGATAGAAGAATTAGAATTGCTAGGTTGCTGGTTAGAATTGTTAGGTTGCTGGTTAGCATTAGGTTGTTTAGCTAGTATTGCTATTAGATTGTTGGTAGTATTTTTTTGGTTTGTTGTTGACTGACTTGCGTGTGAGTGTTCTATTTAGTTGCAGCTTGTAAGTGTGTTCATTGATCGGAACTTTAAGGCTGGAAACCTTAAAGTGAAGATTGTACAAGGCCAAAAACCCAAAGCCAAAGAAAGAGTAAAGATAGGTTCAGAGGACTGGACAGTGGTATGGACTGGACAAATGGGAAGAAAAAAAGACTTCATTGGGAAAGGACTTCATCAGTATCTGGGAAAAGAGAGATCGAGGAAATGGTTGGAGTAATCAGAGGCGCAGATTGGCAAGATCGTATCATGGGAAATTAGTTGGGCAGCAAAGTAAAAACTAAGAAGAAGACGCAGTGATCATTCAAGTGAAGATTTATGAAGATGATTGTGGGGACATTGGGAAGGACACTCAAGGGACAGTGAAAGGCAGAGTGAAGAGATATAAAGACGATTATGGCGACTTTAGACAGTATACACAAGGGACATGGGCAAGCAAAGTAAAGAGTTATGAAGACGAGTTGAGATTAAGTGAAGCATGAGAAATCAAGAAGTGAAGAAATGAAAGGATTCAAGACCGAGGAAATGCATGGAGATGTATTAAGATGGAGCGAGATCAGAATCAAAAAATCTAGAAGAAGACTGAAGAAATCAAGGGGAGATATCTAAGGCCAACCGATAAAGAAGCACATCTAGTGATCAAGACATAGTTATGTAAAGAGGAGTTATGGAGGAGTTGTTATCAAGGTGGAGCAAGTTCAAAATCCAAAGTGTTTATGGAGACCCAAAGAAACCAAAAGAAAGGCGAGCCAGCAAAGAACCATATCTTATGACCAAGACCGCAAGACGGAGTTATTCAAACGCTGAACGTCATCACTACACATCAAGGAGGAACATTTCGTGAAGCTAAGTAATTGCGCAACTAAGAATTCGAGGAAGAATTCTATTAGGGGGCGGGGGGGGGGAGAATGTGATAACCCGCCCTTTGGGATAAAATGGTCGAGAGAGCAAAAGTCAGAATCCAGAGCCGAGCTTTTGGGAATCAAAGCAATTGAAGGAATGTTAAGTTTTGATCACTTAAGACTTAACATGGATCGAAAAAAATAGAAGATTGGTCGAGCATCAACTTTGTGGTCGAGTCGCGGGCAATACAGATCAATCGGGAAATTTGAAGTACGAGAAGGTCGAAGAATGGATCTTGAGTGAAGCATGAGTTGAGATAAGCTGCTCTATCATTGTTAGAAGTGTCTTAGATTGATCAGACGGCAGTTTTGGAAGAATCACATTTTTGAAGCACGACGGTTTAGAAGCTCGACGTTTTTGAAGATTGACGTTTCTTCATCGCGAAGTTTTCTCGGAATATCTTCGTATCAGTAAAATATTATTCTGAAGACATTATAAGTCGGAAGCAGGATGGGAATTAAGCAGGACGGAAAGCAAGCACGACGGGATTGAAGCACGGCGGGAAAACCTGAAGTTGGGTGAAAACCCTAATTTTGGAATTACAAAATTCTTTGAGGAAGCCGGAGGCTCGGGAAATATTTTTAAAGGAGATCATACATCATCTGTAGTTTATTAAAAATATTCAGAGAATCAGAATGGAAGCGGAAAAATATAAGGGATTGATCGCGGGTCAGAAATTCACAAGAAGGGTCGAAATCGCGCAAAGGAACCGAGAAGCTCGAGGTGGCTTGATCTAAGGGATAAGAACGTGGTGGCAACTGTCTAACTTGCTGAGTGTCAAGAGAAGCTCGAGGTGTCGCCGTGCATGAAGCAGGAACATGCAGCATGACATGTTGAAGCACGAAGTGTCGCGATACCTGCAACCGAAGCATGCTGATCGACACGCAGGGAGCGGTGTGTCGCGACGCATGCGTTCCATCCATGCTGATCGACATCTGGTCGTCCAGGAAAGAGAAGAGGTGCCACTTTGCATGAGTTTGGTCCATGCTGACTGCCATGTGGAGCACGAGGTGCCGCGACGCATGACACCGGAGCCATGCTAGCCGACACATGGGCTGCCACCAACTTCAATCTGATTCGCTGCTGTATCCTATATAAAGACCACGACCCCTTCTCATTTCATTCATCCAGACATTTCAAAAGCAAGTTAAAAAGTGGGTTAGAGAGAGAGAAAGAAGTAGAAAAAGAAAGTAAGAGGTTCTGAGTTATTTCGAGAGTTTTAGAGAGTTTTCGAGATCAGTTTCTCTACTGATTTCAAGTCAGCGCCTAGGGAAGGTTCTGGCCAACTGAAGATCAACCAATTGAAGATCAATTCAGATGGGAAGCAAGTCAGCGTGGTTAGAGAGAGAGAGAGAGAGAAAGAGAGTGTAGCTGAGTTCCGAAGATCGATACTTCACCAAGAAGCGAAGTTCTGTCCAATCGAAGAATTTCTGCAATTGTTATGCGCCCAAATCAATCTGTCCACTCTACTCATATTCTTTGATGATCAAGTGGAGATGCTGTCCAAGATCAGTTCAGTCCCATGGTTTTAGTTCAGTCGAGGTTATGATTCGATACTCTGTTCAGATTTCGGAAGAATTCTTCAGAAGCTAAGGAAGGTGTTGTTCGAGTTGAGTTCAGTCCAGACCAGTATCAGGGGAGGTTCTGTACAAGTCAAGATCAGTCTAGTCCAGTCCATTCAAATCGTCCATTGGGTTTTGGCTAAGTCCTCTCCGATCAACCAGCTGCTTATCGGCATAGAACACTGTGAGTTGGTTTTGTAAGAATTCCACTTGGAAATTAGGAAAGATCGAGTCGCATATAGATTAAAATGATCAAGTTATTGAATGGTAGAGTCCTTAGGGTTATTTTATTTATGGAACCGGACTCAATTTAGAAAGGCCTAAGCTGAGATGAAAGGAATTAAGACTGAATTAATAACCTGATTAGGACTAAGGCTAGGATGCATCATGTTTTCTATTCTTGTGTGTTGATTTGGTTGAGTGCAGGTTCCTGTTATCTTTAAGGATAGTTTCATAGCAGGAGGCTGGACTATCTGGATAACGGTTTGATTTAATTAATTAGTATTAATTATTATTGCTTAGTTTTTTAGTAGTTAGTACTAAGGGTCTTAGGCCATATAGGCCGGACTACTGGTACTATGGTTAGTCTTGTGGAGTCGAGTGTCTAGTTAGGATCTGGAACTTTGGCTTTAGGTTAGGATCTAGATTGAGTTTGTTTTGTTGTGAGTGTGCCGACAGTATGTGCGTAACCCGCCCATACTAGGCTTGTGTAGGGGTGATTAGTGTTTCCTCGGTCTCGTACCCAGCGGGTTCAAGGAAACCCCTTATTCGCTGGATCGGGAAGACTCAGACGAACGGGGTCATGTCCTATGGCTGAGTAATACACGACGGTGTAATGTGGCAGTGACCCGAAGGACTGTGGGCTGTCGCGCGGTGACCCGAAGGACTGTGGGCCGCGGTCGGTTGAAAGTTCCTTCTTCTGGCCTTTGTGGTAGGGAGATAGGATATTGCCGATAGAGAGGAGGAACACAAAGTCACCAGGGCCCAGGTTAGAGTGTTGTGATAGTGTGTCGTAGAGGGTTATGGAACCCCCGAGTCAGTGTAGCACCGATATACGGTGTTACGAGTTAGATCGAGTCGTAGTTACTCATAGTCTTATTATTGTGATTGTGTTTGTGGTCGATTGATTTGCTTGGAGGTTCTGACATTAAGTCCTAAGGCTGGCTTTGGTACCGGATTAGGCTTGATGTGTATTTTGTTAGTGTAGGCCTGACGTTGGCCTGTATGTGTTTGAGTGATTGCTTGTGAAGCGTGGTGGATATTAAAGCTATGCGGTATCATTGGTTGGCCGATCATGTTCTTGTGTGATTGTTGGTCGATCGACTAATGATACTTGTATAGTCCAAGTGTCTAAAACTACATGAGTACTGAACTCAAGCATATATTTGGTTAACTAGGGATTGCTTGTTGACTTGTTTTAATGCAGGAGGCCAAGTCTAACTTAGTAACGGTTTGCTTAGCCATAGCTTTTATTGCATGCTAGGGCTAGATTGATTGTTATTTTGGGTTGTCCAGGTTAGAGTCTAGGTTTCGGGTAGAGGCCGCCAGCTCACTGAGTAACATTAGGTTACTCATCCAACTCCATTGTCCTTTTTGCAGGTTGCTTTAGGTAAGGATATCGGATAGCTTCGTGCTGGACGTTAGGACCGCCGGTGTAGATTTTCATGCCTTTTGTAAATGGTATTGTGGATTTGTGTTTAGTTAACTCGATTTTGGCATTAGGTCGGGACCGGTCTAAATTATATCAATGTATGTCTATTTCTTGAATTATTAAAGTAATTGTTTTATATGCGCTTCATGAGTACTCTGATATTTGACTAGTCCGGTATAACACAACGTTAGGTCGTAGTACGGGTTGAAAAGCCTTAGGCCTCGATCTAACGGAAAACTCTATGTCTTGGCCGGGTTGCAAAGCCTTGTGCCTTGATTTAGCGGGACGAGTTAGTGGATGAACTGGTCTAGGTCGTGGAGTAAATTTTATGACTCTGACCGGATCATCCCTAGCCTGTCACGTAGCGCTTCCAGACCATGGTATTGGGCTGGACGGTCAGTCATGTTCTTGTTTGATTGTTGGCTGGCCGGTTGGCTCATTCATCTTGAACCCTGGGTGTTGGACGGTCGATCGGTCATGTTCTTGTTTGATTGTTGGCCGGTGGGTCGACCTATGCTTAGGACGGTTCGGGGGTGTTACAGTCGGTGTAGAAACCCGTTAAAAAAAAAGAAAAGAAAAGAAAAGAGTGGTCGAGTATCTTTGTGGTGGTCGAGTCGCGGGCGATAAGGATCGATCGAGAAGTTTTGAAGTACGAAGTGGGCGAAGAAGTGATCCTGAGTGAACTATGTGTCGAATAAGTTGCTCGACCATAGTTAGAAGATGTCTTAGATTGATGAGACGGACGTTTTGGAAGCATAACATTTTTGGAAGCACGACGGTTTAGAAGCTCGACGTTTTGGAAGAATGACGTTTCTTCAGCACGAAATTTTCTGCAAAACTTCGTATCAGCGGAGTATTATTTTGAAGACATTAGAAGCATGACGGGACATAAGCACGACGGGAAGCAAGTACGACGGGATCGAAGCACGACGGGAAGACCCGAAATTAGACTAAAACCCTAATTTTGGTATTATGCAAGTCTTCGATGAAGCCGAAGGATCGGGAAATATTTACCGCCAAGGTCAGACTTCAGATTGGAGTTTATTAAAATATTAAACTCATCTGAATGGGAGAAGAAAAATATTCGGGATTAATCGTGGGTCAGAAATTTACCGGAAGGACCGAAATCAGGCCAATGGACCGAGAAGCTCGAGGTGGCTTGTTGCATGGGTTCAGAACGTGGTGTCAACTGTCCAGCAAGATGAGTGTATACAGAAGCTCGAGGTGTCGCCGTGCATGTAAGCGGCACATGCAGCTTGACATGTAGAAGCACGAGGTGGGTCGACCAAGCATGCAACCGAAGCATGCGGCCAGCCATGTGTGTGATTCTGTGGCGCCCTGCATGAGTTTTAGTCATGCAGACTGACATCTGGGAGGACTGGTGGCGTCCTGCATGTGTCCTGGACATGCAGCCAGCCATGTGGAGCACGAGCTGTCGCCGTGCATGCGTCTGGAGCCATGCGGAGCGACACACGGGCTGCCACTAAGCTGAAGCTGATTGGCTGGTGTCTCCTATAAATAGCCCACGACCCCAGCTCATTTGTGAACATCCAGACCTGTCAAAAGCCAGTTAAAAACGTGAGAGAAAAGTAGAAAAAGAAAGCAAGGGATTCCGAGTTATTTCGAGAGTTTTAGAGAGTTTTCGAGATCAGATCTCTACTGATTTTGAGTCATTTCCTTGGGAAGGTTCTGTCCAACTGAAGGTCAATCAAATGAAGATCAGCTCAGATGGGAATCAAGTCAACGTGGCCAAAGAGAAATAGAGAGAGAAGCAAAGTGGTCGACTTAGAATGTAGTCGATTCTCACCGAGAAGGCCAGTTCCGTCCGATCGACGATTGTCTACGATTGTGACGCGGAAGCTCTGTCCAAATCAATCCGTCCAGGCCAGTCATATTCTATGATGGTCAAGTGGAGGTGCTGTCCGGAGTTAGTTTAGATCAACGGGTTCAGATCAGTCAAAGTTCTGCTCGATACTCCGCCGGAAAGTCCGAAGAACTGTCCAGAAGCTAAAGGAGGTTCTGTCCGAGTCCATATCAGTCTGTTGAGACCTGTCAGTTTCTTCATGGTGAAGCCAAGTTTCTGTCCAAGTCGAGATCAGTTCAGTCCAGTCCAGTCAAGACGTTCATCTTGGGTTTTGGCTAAGTCCTCTCCGATCGACCAGCTGCTTCTCGCCTAGAACACTGTGAGTTGGTTTGTTTGAATTCCACTTGGAATTTAGGGTAGATCGAGTCGCATATAGAGTAGATTGATCACGCTATTGAATGGTAGAGTCCTTAGGGTTATTTTATTTATGGAACCGGACTTTTGCAAGGGCTAAGCTGAGATGAATAGAATTAAGACTGAGTTGATAACCTGATTAGGACTAAGAATAGGATGCATCATGTTCTCTATTCTTGCGTGTTGATATGGTTGAGTGCAGGTTCGCGTTATCTTTAAAGATAGTTTCTCAGCGGGAGGCTGGACTATCTGGGTAACGGTTTGATTGAGTTGTTTAGTATTGTTATTGTTGTTTAGTAGTTAGTACTAAGGGTCCTAGGTCATATAGGCCGGACTACTGGTACTATTGGTTTGTGCTGTAGAGTTGAGTGTCTGGTTAGGATCTAGAACTTTAGCCTTAGGTTAGGTTCTAGATTGAGTTTGTGTTGTGTGAGTGTTGCCGAAAGTATGTGCGTAACCCGCCCATACTAGGCTTGTTTGGGGTGGACTATTGCTTCCTCGCCCTCGTATTCAGCGGGTTCATGGCCTATGGCTGAGTGATTACACGACGGTGTAATGTGGCAGTGACCCGAAGGACTGTGGGCTGTCGCGCGGTGACCTGAAGGACTGTGGGCCGCGGTTGGTTGAAAGTTCCATCTTCTGGCCTTTGTGGTAGGGAGATAGGATATTGCCGATAGAGAGGAGGAACACGATGTCACCAGGGCCCAGGTTAGAGTGTTGTATTAGTGTGTCGTAGAGGGTTATGGAACCCTCGAGTTAGCGTAGCACCGATATACGGTGTTATGAGTTAGATCAAGTCGTAGATTCTCATAGTTATTATTGTGATTGTGGTTGATTGCTTTGCTTGCAGGTTCTGACATTAAGTCCTAAGTATGGTTTAGGTACCGGATTAGGCTTGGTGTGTATTTGGTTGTGTAGGCCTGACGTTGGCCTGTATGTGTTTGAGTGATTGCTTGTGAAGGGTGGTGGATATTAAAGCTATGCGGTATCATTGGTTGGCCGATCATGTTCTTGTTTGATTGTTGGTCGATCGATTAATGATACTTGTATAGTCTAAGTGTCTAACACTAAATGAGTACTGAACTCTAGCGTATATATGGTTAACTAGGGATTGCTTGTTGACTTGTTTTAATGCAGGTTCCCGTTACTTTAAGTTAGATCCTGGCAGGAGGCCAAGTCTAACTTAGTAACGGTTTGCTTAGCCTTAGCTTTTATTGCATTCTATGGCTAGATTGATTATTATTTTGGGTTGTCTGGGTTAGAGTCTAGGTTGCGGGTAGAGGCCACCTGCTCACTGAGTAACATTAGGTTACTCATCCAACTCTGTTGTCCTTTTTGCAGGTCGCTTTAGGTAAGGATGATCGATAGCTCGGTGCTGGACGTTAGTACCGCCGGTGTAGATTTTCATGCCTTTTGTAAACGGTATTGTGAATTGTGTTAAGTTGACTCTATTTGTCATTAGGCCGGGTCCAGTCTTGAATTATTCGATGTATGAATATTTTCTGAATCGATAAAGTAAATGTTTTATATGCGCTTCATGAGTACTATGATATTTGACTAGTCCGGTCTAACACAACGTTAGGTCGTAGTACGGGTTGAAAAGCCTTAGGCCTCGATCTAACGGAAAACGCTAACTCTTGGTACAGGTTGCAAAGCCTTATGCCTTGACGCAGCGGGATGAGTTAGCGGATGAACTGGTCTAGGTCGTGGAGTAAAGTTTGTGACTATGACCGGATCATCCCTAACCCGTCACGTAGCGCTTCCGGACCATGGTGTTGGGTTGGACGGTCAGTTATGTTGTTGTTTGATTGTTGGCTGGCCTGTTGGCCTTTCATCTCCAACCCTTGGTGTGGGTCATCCGTCGGTCATGTTCTTGTTTGATTGTTGGCCGGTGGGTTGACCTATGCCTAGGACGGTTCGGGGGTGTTACAGTCGGGGGCATTCGTATTTCATAGTCAGAGGTGAAATTCTTGGATTTATGAAAGACGAACAACTGCGAAAGCATTTGCCAGGGATGTTTTCATTAATCAAGACTGAAAGTTGGGGCTCGAAGACGATCAGATACCGTCCTAGTCTCAACCATAAACGATGCCGACCAGGGATCAGCGGATGTTGCTTTTAGGACTCCGCTGGCACCTTATGACAAATCAATGTTTTTGGGTTCCGGGGGAAGTATGGTTGCATGGCTGAAACTTAAAGGAATTGACGGAAGGGCACCACCAGGAGTGGAGCCTGTGGCTTAATTTGACTTAACACGGGGAAACTTACCAGGTCCAGACATAGTAAGGATTGACAGACTGAGAGCTCTTTCTTAATTCTATGGGTGGTGGTGCATGGCCGTTCTTAGTTGGTGGAGCGATTTGTCTAGTTAATTCCGTTAACGAACGAGACCTCAGCCTGCTAACTAGCTACGTGGGGGCATCCCTTCACGGCCGGCTTCTTAGAGGGACTATGGCCGTTTAGGCCAAGGAAGTTTGAGGCAATAACAGGTCTGTGATGCTCTTAGATATTCTGGGCCGCACGCGCGCTACACTGATGTATTCAACGAGTACATACCTTGGCCGACAGGCCCGGGTAATCTTTGAAATTTCATCGTGATGGGGATAGATCATTGCAATTGTTGGTCTTCAACGAGTAATTTCTAGTAAGCGCGAGTCATCCGCTAGCGTTGACTACGTCCCTGCCCTTTGTACACACCGCCCATTGCTCCTACCGATTGAATGATCCGGTGAAGTGTTCGGATCGCGGTGACGTGGGTGGTTTGCCGTCTGCGACGTCACGAGAAGTCCACTAAACCTTATCATCTAGAGGAAGGAGAAGTCGTAACAAGGTTTCCGTAGGTGAACCTGCGGAAGGATCATTGTCGTACCCTGGAAACAGAACGACCTCAGAACGTTGAAACATCACTCTCGGTAGGCCGGTTTCTTACTGTGCCTACCGATTCCGTTGTTATGCGTTCATCCATGCCCAAGACTTCAGTTTTGGTTGGATCGTATGCATAGCTTCCAGATATCACCAAACCCTGGCACGAAAAGTGTCAAGGAAAATGCAAATAAACAGCCTGCTTTCGCCAACCCGGAGAAGGTGTTTGTTCGGAAGTACTGCTGCAATGTAAACTCTAAAACGACTCTCGGCAACGGATATCTCGGCTCTCGCATCGATGAAGAACGTAGCAAAATGCGATACTTGGTGTGAATTGCAGAATCCCGTGAACCATCGAGTCTTTAAACGCAAGTTGCGCCCCAAGCCTTCTGGCTGAGGGCACGTCTGCCTGGGTGTCACAAATCGACGTCCCCCCATCCTCTCGAGGATATGGGATGGAAGCTGATCTCCCGTGTGTTACCGCACGCGGTTGGCCAAAATCATAGCTAAGGACGTCAGGAGCGTCTTGACATACGGTGGTGAATTCAATTCTCGTCATATAGTCAGACGTTCCGGTCCAAAAGCTCTTGATGACTCAAATTCCTCAAAGCGACCCCAGGTCAGGCGGGATCACCTGCTGCATTTAATCATATCAATAAGCGGATGAAAAGAAACTAACAAGGATTCCCTTAGTAACGGCTAGCGAACCAGGAAGAGCCCAGCTTGAAAATCGGACGTCTTTGGCGTTCGAATTATAGTCTGGAGAAGCGTCCTCCGCGATGGACCGGGCCCAAGTTCCCTGGAAAGGGGCGCCAGAGAGGGTGAGAGCCTCGTCTTGCCCGGACCCTGTCGCACCACGAGGCGCTGTCTACGAGTCGGGTTGTTTGGGAATGCTGCCCCAATCGGGCGGTAAATTCCGTCCAAGGCTAAATATGGGCGAGAGACCGATAGCGAAAAAGTACCGCGAGGTAAAGATGAAAAGGACTTTGAAAAGAGAGTCAAAGAGTGCTTGAAATTGTCGGGAGGGAAGCGGATGGGGGCCAGCGATTTGTCCTGGTCGGATGCGGAACGGAGTAATCCGGTCAGCCGATCGATTCGGGGTGTCGACCTACGCGGATTAAGGTGGTGACCTAAGACCAGGCTTTTGTTACGCCCACGGAGATGTTGCTGCCTTGATCGTGGTCTGCAGCACGCACCTCATGGCGTGCCTCGGCATCTGCGTGCTCAGGGCGTCAGCCTGTGGGCTCCCCATTCGACCCATCTTGAAACACGGACCAAGTAGTCTGACATGTGTGCGAGTCAACGGGTGAGTAAACCCGTAAAGCGCGAGGAAGCTGATTGGCTGGATCCCTCACGAGTGCACAGCCGACAGACCTTGATCTTCTGAGAAGGGTTCGAGTGTGAGCATGCCTGTCGTGACCCGAAAGATGGTGAACTATGCCTGAGCGGGGCGAAGCCAGAGGAAACTTATCAAGCTCCCAAGAAGGTCCAAAAGAAGTTTTATTATCCCATTAAACCGTCCAGATTCAAGATTATTCAAGCTCCCCCTTTACAAGCCAAATCCCCACAATCCCTCCAACGGCTAGTTTCCGATTTTGTGTCTTTGGAGATTTGTTTCCTTTTCTTTTTACTTTATGAACGTTTTGTTTAGATATTTCTGAGCATTATATAAGCTCTCTTAGTCCTTCAGTTTATCTTTTATCAAAGAGTTTTCTTTGCTTAAAAATCTGTTCTTTAGTTTCTAAGTGTGAGATACATTAGAAGGCTATTGAGCTCGTGGTTCATAGGTTCTTTGTGTGATACAGGAGCCTTGAGACACAGATTGAGAGAGTCAATCAGCACCCACGGATTGAGAGAGTCAATCATCATCTATCCAACATCATCTATCCACCTTCCATCATCAAACATCTATCCATAAACCATTCCATCCCTTTTATCTTTTAGTTTCTGTGATTATTTTCATTACTCATAAACTCATTGTTTCTCTTTGTTTTCAGGTTAGTTTGGATAGAAAGGGCTAGCAAGTCGGCCATCTTCACAATCTTCCCATCTGGTCTCATCCTTACCGATAATATCGACCCATCACCCATCCATCTCATCGACCCAGCTTCCCAGCCTGTAACATTTGGTATCAGAGCTTAAAGCTCCTATATCATGTGATATCAATCCATATATATCTTTGTTCTTTTCATTCATTGCTAGTTTTCATTTATAAAAACCATAAAAATTGTTATTTGCTTCAAGTTTGAATTTCTGCATTTTGTGTTCTTGAGAAAAGAAAATTAAAAAGAGAAAGAGTTTTGTTAGTTTGATCCACGAAATTCCTTTGACATATTAGTCTAGTTGTTTGCATTCATTTCCCCCAGCTCCCCCTTTCCATATTTAATTTTGCATACCATAAAATCTCTCATTTTGAAATTTTCTCATTTAAGTTGCATCATTAAAAAAAAATTTAAAAAATATCTCATATTTGTTTCATACCCATTTCTTGCATACCATATAGTAGTTATATTGTGCATTTAAATATATATCTCCTATATATTATTTAAGAAGCATTACAACTTCTTTTTGTAGCCACGTGTCATCACTTGGATGATTCTTATAATCATTAGAGAAATATGTTGGTCCATCTAATTATATAATAAGTTTTTTATTAACCTGGGCCCTGGTGACATCGTGTTCATCCTCTCTATCGGCAATATCATATCTCCCTACGACAAAGGCCGGAAGAAGGAACTTTCAACCGACCGCGGCCCACAGTCATTCGGGTCACCGCGCGACAGTCCACAGTCCTTCGGGTCACTGCCACATTACACCGTCGTGTAATACTCAGCCATAGTACATGACACCTTTCGTCTGAGTCTTCCCGATCCAGCGAATAAGGGGTTTCCTTGAACCCGCTGGGTACGAGGCCGAGGAAACACTAATCAACCCCAAATAAGCCTAGCATGGGCGGGTTACGCACATACTGTCGGCAACACTCACACAACACAAACTCAATCTAGAACCTAACCTAAGGCTAAAGTTCCAGATCCTAACTAGACACTCGACTCTACAAGACAAACCAATAGTACCAGTAGTCCGGCCTATATGGCGTAAGACCCTTACTACTAACTACTAAACAACAATATTAATACTAAACAACACAATCAAACCGTTACCAAGATAGTCCAGCCTCCCGCTGAGAAACTATCTTTAAAGATAACGGGAACCTGCACTTAACCATATCAACACGCAAAAATAGAAAACATGATGCATCCTAGCCTTAGTCCTAATTAGGTTATTAACTCAGTCTTAATTCCTTTCATCCCAGCTAGCCCTTGCTAAACTGAGTCCGGTTCCATAAATAAAATAACCCTAAGGACTCTACCATTCAATAACGTGATCATTCTACTCTATATGTGACTCGATCTACCCTAAATTCCAAGTGGAATTCAGACAAACCAACTCACAATGTTTTAGGCGAGAAGCAGCTGGTTGATCGGAGAGGACTTGGCCAAAACCCGAGATGAACGTCTTGACTGGACTGGACTGAACTGATCTCGACTTGGACAGAACCTTGGCTTCAACATGAAGAAACTGAAAGGTCTGGACAGACTGATCTGGACTCGGACAGAACCTCCTTTAGCTTCTGGACAGTTCTTCGGACTTTCCGGCGGAGTATCGAGCAGAACTTCGACTGATCTGAACCCGTGGATCTGAACTAACTCCGGACAGAACCTCCACTTGACCATCATAGAATATGACTGGCCTGGACGGATTGATTTGGACAGAGCTTCCGCGATCATCGACTGGACGTAACTGGCCTTCTTGGTGGAGTATCGGTCTTCAGAATCGACCATACTCTACATCGACCAATTTCTTTCTTTCTCTCTCTCTCTCTAGCCACGTTGACTTCCCATATGAACTGATATTCCCTTGATTGATCTTCAGTTGGACAGAACCTTCCCAAGGCGATAACTCAAGATCAGTAGAGAACTGATCTCGAAAACTCTCTAAAACTCTTGAAATAGCTCGGAAACACTTTCTTTCTTTTTCTACTTTTCTCTCTTGTTTTTAACTTGGTTTGGACAGGTCTGGATGTGAAGAAATGAGCTGGGGTCGTGGGGTATTTATAGGAGACACCAGCCAATCAGCTTCAGGTTGGTGGCAGCCCGTGTGTCACTCCGCATGGCTCCGGACGCATGCACGGCGGCACCTTGTGCTCCACATGGCTGGCTGCATGTCCAGGACACATGTAGGACGCCACCAGTCCTCCCAGATGTCAGGCTGCATGACTGGAGCTCATGCAAGGCGCCACACATCCTCACAAATGTCGATCAGCATGCTTCGGTTGCATGCGTCGCGACATCTCTTGCTTGGCCAATCCACCTCGTGCTTCTACATGTCAAGCTGCATGTGCAGCTTCCATGCACGGCAACACCTCGAGCTTCTGTAGACACTGAGCTTGGTAGATGGTCGACACCACGTTCTGAACCCATGCAACAAGCCACGTCGAGCTTCTCGGTCCATTCGCCTGATTTCGACCATTCCGGTGAATTTTCGTCCCGCGATCAATCCCAAATATTTTTCTACACCCTTTCTGATGCTCAGAACAATTTTAATAAACTCCACTTGGTCTCTGAAGTTGAGGGAAAATATGTCCTGAGCCTCCGGCTTCCTCGAAAAATTTCATAATACTGAAATTAGGGTTTTCGTCCAATTTCGGGTTTTCCCGTCGTGCTTTGATTCCGTCGTGCTTGCTTCCCGTCGTGCTTAAGTCCCGTCATGCTCCCAATGTCTTCAAAATAATATTCCGCTGATACGAAGTTTCGCGGAAAACTTCGTGCTGTAGAAACGTCATTCTTCACAAACGTCGAGCTTCTAACCCGTCGTGCTTCCAAAAATGTTATGCTTCCAAAACGTTCATCTCATCAATCTAAGGCATCTTCTAAATATGGTCGACCAACTTATTCGACCCATAGTTAACTCACGATCACTTCTTCGCCCACCTCGTACTTCAAAACTTCTCGATCGATCTTTATCGCCCGCGACTCGGCCACCACAAAGATACTCGACCATTCTTTTCTTTTTTTTTAACGGGTTTCTACATAAAGGGCTAGCAAGTCGGCCATCTTCACAATGTTTCCATCCGGTCTCATCCTTACCGATAAGATCGACCCATCACCCATCCATCTCATCGATCCAGCTTCCCAGCCTGTAACACCGGTGCATTCCCGGTGGCCCTTGAAAATCCGGAGGACCAAGTTCCACTCACGCTCGGTCGTACTCATAACCGCATCAGGTCTCCAAGGTGAACAGCCTCTGGTAAATGGAACAATGTAGGCAAGGGAAGTCGGAAAAATGGATCCGTAACTTTGGGAAAATGATTGGCTCTGAGGGCTGGGCTCGGGGGTCCCAGTTCCGAACCCGTCGATTATTGGCGGGCTGCTTGAGCCGCTAAAGTGGCGATAGCGGACTGCCTCGTGTCGGCCGGGGGACGGACTGGGAACGTGTCTCTCCCCCAATCCTGAATAGGATTGTTGGGACGACCATAGTTCGAGGAAACGTACCAGCCAGTCTTAGGACATCAAGGCTAGACTTAACCATATATAAGCTAAGAGACAGCTAGGACGAGTAAGACAGTAACTGGACGAAGTAGACGAGTAGCTCGGCCAGCTCAACAAAGCTAGGTCTAGTTCACTCCAGCTCAGTCCCAACTAAGTCAGCTCCACTAGCTGGACTACTAGCTCACTCAGCTGAGGCAGCTGAGAGTCAGCTCATCTCAGCTAGACGGACTGTTCGGGCTTTAGGCCGATGGTCCGGGTCCGGGTCAGTGGCGGGCTGTGAGGTCCGGCCATGAGGCCATGGGCTGTTGGGTCTTTGGACAAGGCCGTGGGCTAAGTCCAGGAGGCTTGGGGCGTGGGTTGGGCTTATGACCGACCCCAAACCCAATCAGAAAGGGCGAAGGGATGCAAGTGGCTGCAAGGGTACAACCCTTGGCCGATGGTGCCCATTCGCTACAAAGTCGTGCCTGTTCGTGGGGCAAGATTTACCCCCTCGTTTTCT
Source organism: Brassica rapa (assembly GCF_000309985.2). Taxonomy (NCBI): domain Eukaryota; kingdom Viridiplantae; phylum Streptophyta; class Magnoliopsida; order Brassicales; family Brassicaceae; genus Brassica; species Brassica rapa. The sequence goes on from NW_022610689.1 coordinate 29,144, forward strand.
ATAAATATGGGGGCTCTCCTGTAGATTTCATTATCCATTTCCAGAGTAAAATACTCAGAGAAAAATGTAGAGAGAAAGAAAGAGAGAAAGAGAGAGAGCCAAGAGAAAGGCCGAGTGTGGTGGTGTTGTGTTCCGGCGACCCTGATCGTTTGGGAACTAACTCCGGTCAAGAATGGGAGATCAAGACAAGGAGTAGAGCAAGGAGAACCCAGACGTTGTTCACAAGGTATGTGATGGGCCGTGGCTCCATCAGACCAAACGGACGGTCCATGCGACCGCACCGCGGCTCTGCTTGGTTCCTAAGTCCCATCCGGCTCTCCTTATCTGTTTCAATTCGTTTCTCTTCTCTTCTCTCTGGTTAAACACGAAAGGTTGTGTTGGTTGAGTCCAAGGGATACGTCCCTAGGCTTTGGCCGAACATAATCAAACCGCTAGCCTAGAAACTGGTCGGTTAGACGGACGGTCCGATCGCTCCAAGACTGGGCGGTTAGGACAAACAGTTGGGAATGACCCAAAGGGCACGAGTTGTCAAGAGTCATGAGTGTCCAACGGTTGTGAGTTGCCAAAGGATGTTAGTGACCAAAAGGTACGAGATACCAAAGGTTACGAACATCAAAAGGTACGAGGACCGAGAGGTACGAATGGCCAGCGGGTGCATGTTCCAAACGGTGTCTTTCGGGACAGGTTATGACCGATCCTTATGGATCAGCCTATGGCTTGTTTAAGTAAGACAAGGTCACGGTTTGTCTAAGCCAAGGTAGAGTCGCAAGGTCTGACCGGTTGCTAAGCCTTCCGGATTAGGCTTGAGGCTTACTCAGCCGATTGGATCCAGGCCTAAGGCTGGATCAGGTATGGGAGTCCGTTGGGCTGTTGAGCCGGACTCCATTGGCTGGTCGCACCTATATTCTATCCGGTTAGACGGATTGGTCTTTGGGGACTATCCGGATCTGTTCGTGTGTTCTGTTTATCTATTCTGGACTATCTATCTGATTCTAAGTCAAGGGGTGGTTGGTTGAATGACTTAGGATACGATAGACAGGTTCATACTTTTTATGATTATGTTGACTGAGGTTTATCTAAGTTCTAGGGACCAAGCCAAGCATTGTAGAATCAATCCATTCTATTCTCGGTTATGATTAATGCTTATCTGGTTATGGTTTCAGGAACTAAGGATGGTTCTGGTCAAGCCAAGGAGCTGTGAAGGCACGGTCAGTGAGAGGCTGTGTAACGTGTGGTTAGATGATGCTAGGTATGAACTAGTGATTGTAACACCCCCGAACCGTCCTAGACATATGGTCGATCAACCGGCCAACAATCAAACAAGAACATGACCGATCGACCGTCAAACACCCAGGGTTGGAGATGATTGAGCCAACCGGCCAGCCAACAATCAAACAAGAACATGACTGACCGTCCAACCCAACACCATGGTCCGGAAGCGCTACGTGACGGGCTAGGGACGATCCGGTCAGAGTCACAAAATTTACTGCACAACCTAGACCAGTTCATCCACTAACTCGTCCCGCTGCGTCAAGGCATAAGGCTTTGCAACCCGTACCTAGAGTTAGCGTTTTCCATTAGATCGAGGCCTAAGGCTTTTCAACCCGAACTATGACCTAACGTTGTGTTAGACCGGACTAGTCAAATATCAGAGTACTCATGAAGCGCATATAAAACGATTACTTTTATTGATTCAAGAAATATTCATACATTGAAATAATTCAAGACTGGGCCCGGCTTAATGCCAAATCCAGCCAACAAAACACATAACGCAATACCGTTTACAAAAGGCATGAAAATCTACACCGGCGGTCCTAACGTCCAGCTCCAAGCTATCCGATCATCCTTACCTAAAGCGACCTGCAAAAAGGACAACCGAGTTGGATGAGTAACCTAATGTTACTCAGTGAATTATGATCCCCATCTAACAAATACAACCTCTCGCTATCCCACCCCAAACAATCTAAAGCAAGAGGTTCACCTAACAACACAATTCAATAACAATAAGCAATATCCGAAATATGCAGCAGTAAACGATAGCAAGATAACTAGCATTATGCTAATTACTAGCTCTTTACCAAACTCAAACTCGACTTAAATCAAGGTTTAACACCCAAAACACTATATAATATATATAACAAACTCGGGCCCTGGTGACGTTATGTTCCTCCTTCACTATCGGCAGTATCCTATCTTCCTACCACAAAGGCCAGAAGAAGGAACTTTCAACCGACCGCGGCCCACTGTCCTTCGGGTCACCGCACGACAGCCCACAGTCCTTCGGGTCACTGCCACATTACACCGTCGTGTAATCACTCAGCCATAGGCCATGACCCCGTCTCTCTGAGTCATCCCGATCCAGCGAATTAGGGGTTTCCTTGAACCCGCCGGGTACGAGGTCTGAAGGAACACTAACTCACCCCAATATGCCTAGCATTGTGGGTTACACAAATGCTATCGGCCAATATACGATTAATACTAAACCCGGTAAAAATAACACAAGGTTCCTAGTATTAATTACCACACAATCAACACATTCAACTTGAAACATGCCTAGCATTGTGGGTTACACAAATGCTATATTGCCAACCCGGTAAAATAACACAAGGTTCCTAGTATTAATCGCAAATTAACACAATCAATCATATTCTAGAATCGAGCATAAAGACTAATTCCAGAATACCTAATTATCCACAACTTAGCGATATCATCTAAGCATTCAGCATTCGCTAACTAACCAATCAACCTAACCATTAGCACACTACTATGGTTCCCAAGCAATAACTAAGCATGCTATCAACTCATTCAACTAATACTCAACTATTAACTAATCAAACCGTTACTCAGTTAGACCCGGCCTCCTGCCATGATCCAACTTCTAAGTAACGGGAACCTGCATGAAAACAAGTCAGCAATCAATTGATCACAACTCACAGTGTTCTTTGCCGATAAGCAGCTGGTTGATCGGAGAGGACTTGGCCAAAACCCAATGGATGCCTTGACTGGACTGTACTGGACTGATCTTGACTTGGACATAACCTCGGCTTCACCATGTAGAAACTGACAGGCTTTGACAGACTGATCTGGAATCGGACAGAACCTCCTCTAGCTTCTGGACAGTTCTTCGGACTTCCCGCGGAGTATCGAGCAGAACTTCGACTGACCTGGACCCATGGAACTGAACTAACTCCGGACGGCACCTCCACTAGACCATCACAGAATATGACTGGCCTGGACGGATAGATATGGACAGAGCTTCCGCGTCACAATCGTAAAGAATCGACGATTGGATGGAACTGGCCTTCTCGGTCTTCAGAATCGATGAAACTCTAGATCGAACACTTTCTTTCTCTCTCTCTTTCTCTGTGGCCACGTTAACTTGATTCCCATCTGAGCTGATCTTCATTTGATTGACCTTCAGTTGGACAGAACCTTCCCAAGGCGATGACTCAAAATCAGTAGAGATCTGATCTCGAAAACTCTCTGAAACTCTCGAAATAGCTCGGAATCACTTGCTTTCTTTTTCTACTTTTCTCTCACGTTTTTAACTTGGTTTGGACAGGTCTGGATGTGAAGAAATGGGCAGGGGTCGTGGAATATTTATAGGAGACACCAGCCAATCAGCTTCAGGTTGCTGGCAGCCCGTGTGTAGCTTCGCATGGCTCCGGACGCATGCGCGGCGGCACCTCGTGCTCCACATGGCTGGCTGCATGTCCAGGACACATGCAGGACGCCACCACTCCTCCCAGATGTTAGGCTGCATGACTGGAACTCATGCAAGATGCCACCCTAGAACACACATGTCGATCAGCATGCTTCGGTTGCATGCGCGGAGACATCTCGTGCTTGGCCGTTCCACCTTGTGCTTCTATGTGTCAAGCTGCATGTTCAGCTTTCATGCACGTCTACACCTCCTCCTTGTGTTGACACTCAGCTGCTGATGTGATAGACAGAACGTCCTGGCCATATGCATAGGGACACCTCGAGCTTCTTGGTCGGTTTACGCGATTAATCCCGAATATTTTTCTTCTCCCATTCAGATGAGTTTAATATTTTTAATAAACTCCTATCTGAATTTTGACCTTGGCGGTAAATATTTCCCGATCCTTCGGCTTCATCGAAGACTTGCATAATACCGAAATTAGGGTTTTAGTCTAATTTTGGGTTTTCCCGTCGTGCTTCGATCCCGTCGTGCTTGCTTCCCGTCGTGCTTAAGTCCCATCATGCTTCCAATGTCTTCAAAATAATTATCCGCTGATACGAAGTTTCGCGGAAAACTCGTCTGGAAGGATAGATATGGACAGAGCTTCCGCGTCACAATCGTAAAGAATCGACGATTGGACGAAACTGGCCTTCTCGGTCTTCAGAATCGATGAAACTCTAGATCGAACACTTTCTTTCTCTCTCTCTTTCTCTCTGGCCACGTTGACTTGATTCCCATCTGAGCTGATCTTAATTTTATTGACCTTCAGTTGGACAGAACCTTCCCAAGGCGATGACTCAAAATCAGTAGAGATCTGATCTCGAAAACTCTCTGAAACTCTCGAAATAGCTCGGAATCACTTGCTTTCTTTTTCTACTTTTCTCTCACGTTTTTAACTTGGTTTGTACAGGTCTGGATGTGAAGAAATTATCAGGGGTCGTGGGGTATTTATAGGAGACACCAGCCAATCAGCTTCAGGTTGGTGGCAGCCCGTGTGTCGCTTCGCATGGCTCCGGACGCATGCGCGGCGGCACCTCGTGCTCCACATGGCTGGCTGCATGTCCAGGACACATGCAGGATGCCACCACTCCTCCCAGATATTAGGCTGCATGACTGGAACTCATGCAAGACGCCACCCTAGAACACACATGTCGATCAGCATGCTTCGGTTGCATGCGCAGAGACACCTCATGCTTGACCGTTCCACCTCGTGCTTCTATGTGTCAAGCTGCATGTTCAGCTTTCATGCACGTCTACACCTCCTCCTTGTGTTGACACTCAGCTTCTGATGCGATAGACAGAACGTCCTGGCCATATGCATAGGGACACCTTGAGCTTCTTGGTCGGTTTACGCGATTAATCCCAAATATTTTTCTTCTCCCATTCAGATGAGTTTAATATTTTTACTAAACTCCAATCTGAAGTCTGACCTTCGCGGTAAATATTTCCCGATCCTTCGGCTTCATCGAAGACTTGCATAATACTGAAATTAGGGTTTTAGTCTAATTTCGGATTTTCCCGTCGTGCTTTGATCCCGTCGTGCTTGCTTCCCATCGTGCTTGCTTCCCGTCGTGCTTAAGTCCCGTCTTCAAAATAATATTCCGCTGATATGAAGTTCCGCGGAAAACTTCGTGCTGAAGAAACGTCATTCTTCCAAAACGTCGAGCTTCTAAACCGTCGTGCTTCCAAAAATGTTATGCTTCCAAAACGTCCGTCTCATCAATCTAAGACATCTTCTAACTATGGTCGAGCAACTTATTCGACTCATAGTTCACTCAGGATCACTTCTTCGCCCACCTCGTACTTCAAAGGTTCTCGATCGATCCTTATCACCCGCGACTCGACCACCACAAAGATACTCGACCATTTCTTTTTTTTTTCCAACTGGTTTCTACAGTGATTGTCTATGAGACTGTTAAGAAGTTGTGTATTGTATCTCATGTTTCTAAGTAATACAAAGTTAACACATTATTATTCCGCTGTGCAATCGGTTCCTTTGTTTATGAACCTCATATTTGAATATGACTTAGTAAATAAAAGACTTTGAATGAATCAGACAAGCAAAGAAATTAATAAGTAAGCATTCGCATCCAGTTGGGTCGAGAGACCAGGAACGGGTCTTACAAGTTGGTATCAGAGCATGCTTGATTCTAGGATAGTTGGGTTATGTAGTCCACACACACACGCAGCCAGCTGATTAGGTCTCACGGTGAGGTTTGATTGCTTAGTCTAGGGATTGTTTTGTTCTGTTTATGGTTAGTATGTTTCGTACTAACATTGTCTGAATCCTTAGGCTGGAAAAAGAAAATTGGGAAAACCCCGAAGAAGTAAGAGAACGGCCGGTCAGTCTAGTCAAGTGGCCGTGGACGGAACTAATCTGTCTGGATTGCAAACCGATCCGGCCGCGGCTAATACCGGTGATGTGTTGCCGACTGATCAGGCTAACCTTACGGGGATGCAACGGGATGGTCAGGAACATCAGGAGAGTGATGAGGAAGTGGAATCCTCGAACGCTAACCGTGATGGTGACCAGCGTGAGAAAGTGGCCGATGGTACGGCCAATGTAACCGCAACATTGTCCAAGGAGGACTTGTTAGAGGCCATGAAGGTAATGGGGACTCAGGTGGCGGCTATGGCCCAATTGTTCAAGCCATTAGTGAATTCCTCGGTTGGCCAAGCTACGCCTGTGGCTACGACCGCCCCCAACACCAATGGTCCAGTTGTGGAAACGGTCGAGGTGATCGAGATTGATCCACCAGAAAGGACCGAGAAAAAGGTGGACTATCTGAGTTTGCTTCAGCACATCTCTTGTCTAGGGACGAAGCATTTCTCAGGAAGCACCGATCCTATTGAGGCAGACGAGTGGAGGAGTAGGCTAGTCCGAAACTTCAGCTCAACTCACTGTCCCGAGGATTACAAGAGAGACATTGCGGTTCACTTCCTGGAAGGGGACGCGCATAATTGGTGGCTGGCTGTGGACAAGCGCACCAATGGAAGTCTCCAGAGGTTTGCGGATTTTGAAGATGAATTCAACCGCAAATACTTTCCTGCAGAGGCTTGGGACCGTCTGGAAGGTAGATTCCTAGACCTTACCCAAGGCCAGAGGGCCGTACGTGAGTACGAAGAGGAGTTCAACCGACTCCGACGGTTTGTTGGAAGGGAACTAGAGGACGAGACCGTCCAGGTTCATCGGTTCATTCGAGGCTTAAGGCCGGAGCTGAGAACCCACTGCTCGATCCGCACCTTCAGCACCATCGGAGAGCTTGTTGAACGTGTAGCTCTTTTGGAGTCTAACTTGGCCGAAGAAGCCAAGCTTAAGACAAAGTCGCAGTCTGCCCCGACGGGTAAGACTAACGACCGAAAGAGGAAGTGGGACCAGGTTGACGGAGGCAAGGCCTCTAGTGGACGACCTGAATGTCCCAAGTGTGGTAAGAACCATCCAGGTGAATGCTGGAAAGCCATGGGAGCTTGTGTGAGATGTGGCAGCTTGGATCATTCCATCCAAGATTGCACCGACCAAGCCGGATTCAGGGCCAATCCAGTGGCAGCGGCTCTCAGACTTGTTTCCATTGTGGCCAAAGTGGACACTTCCAAAGTGAATGTCCCAAGCGGCAAGGAGGACAAGGGAAGGGTCGTGGAGACACGGGAAAGTCGGCCCAGAGCAGGCCGACCACAACACCAAGGGTGTATGAGCTGTCCCGAGACGACGGTGCTTCTGGATCGTTTGATTCGATCTCTGGTAATTTCTGAATTTATCTGTTTACATTCAATAGAATGCTTGGTCTGGAACCTAGAGTGGCTAGGGGATTCTGATGTGGGTCTCTTATAGTGACTCTCATGATTGGTGGGGTTGAAACCCATGTGCTTTTCGACACAGGGGCTACACATAGTATTGTGAGCCCGAAACTGGTCGGAAAGGGTCTGCTCTGCCTCTGTTCTGGGGATAATTCGAGACTAGTGAGGGCAGCCGGTGGGAAAATCCTGCACTCACTAGGGCTCATGACTAATATCCCGGTAATGATCCAGGAGAAAAATCTGCCTGTAGATCTGATTGTGTTGCGCCTACAGAATCACGATGTGATCCTAGGCATGGATTGGTTGGGAAAGTATCGGGCCACTCTCGACTGCCACAGAGGATGTGTACGGTTGGAGACTGGACCACACCCGATCCAGTACCAAAGTCTGAATATGAGTCCGGCACTAGATAGAGTAGTGGTGTCAGCAATCCGAGCAGAACGGATGCTTAGACGGGGTTATGAAGCATATTTGACCACAATTACCCCTATGGAGCACGGCAGGTCTGATGATCAAATAGATCTATCTGAGGACCCGTTGGTGTCTGAGTTCCCAGATGTGTTCCGTTCGCTACAGGGTGTCCCCCCTGATAGGTCGGATCCATTTACGATTGAACTAGAACCAGGGACTGCAACGCTGTCCAAGAGTCCGTATCGAATAGCTCCGGCCGAGATGGCCAAGCTAAAGAAGCAATTAGAAGAATTGCTGGACAAGGGGTTCATACGTCCAAGTAGCTCCCCTTGGGGTGCACCAGTCCTCTTTGTGAAAAAGAAGGATGGTAGCATGCGTAGGTGTATTGACTATCGAGGGTTGAACAGGGTTACTGTGAAGAACAAGTACCCGTTGCCCAGAATAGACGAGTTGTTGGATCAACTAAAAGGAGCCAAGTGGTTTTCTAAGATTGATTTGGCCTCAGGGTATCATCAGATCCCTATAGAGCCAAATGATATTAGAAAGACAGCATTTAGGACCAGGTACGGCCACTATGAGTTTGTGGTTATGCCATTCGGTCTGACCAATGCGGCTGCTGCATTCATGAAAATGATGAACAGCGTGTTCCGAGACTTCTTGGATGAATCAGTGATCATCTTTATTGATGATATCCTGATTTACTCCAAGGATGAGGAATCTCATCGGAAACACTTGAGAGCCGTGTTGGAACGATTACGGGAACACAAGCTCTACGGAAAACTCAGTAAATGCAGTTTTTGGCAGAAGAGCATTGGGCTTCTCGGCCACATTGTGTCCGGCCAGGGCGTCTCGGTTGACCCAGAGAAGATCAGGGCAATCAAGGATTGGCCCCGACCATGCAGTGCCACGGCGGTCAGAAGCTTCCTAGGGCTGGCAGGCTATTATAGAAAGTTTGTGAAAGGATTCGCAAGCTTGGCTCAGCCTATGACACGGTTGACCGGGAAGGACGTTAAGCTCACATGGTCTGAGGAGTGTGGGAAATGCTTTTCCGCACTTAAGGACAGGCTGACTAGCGCACCCATTCTGGTTCTTCCAGAGGCCGACCAACCATATGTGGTTTATACGGACGCGTCCATCACAGGACTAGGTTGCGTATTAACCCAGCATGGGAAGGTCATCGCCTATGCGTTAAGGCAGTTGAGAAAACATGAGGGAAACTACCCCACCCATGACCTCGAAATGGCTGCGGTGGTGTTCGCCTTAAATATTTGGCGATCATACTTGTATGGTGCCAAGGTTCAGATACTTATGGACCATAAGAGTCTTAAGTATATATTCACCCAGCCTGAGTTAAACTTAAGGCAGAGAAGGTGGATGGAGTTTGTAGCTGATTACGATTTGGATATCACCTACCATCCGGGAAAGGCTAATCTGGTCGCAGATGCCTTGAGCCGGAGAAGGGCCGACGTATCAGCCGAACGAGAAGCGGACGACCTGGACGGTACGGTTCGTGCCCTACGGTTGAACGCAACGACCAAAGAGTCTGAACCACTCGGATTAGAGGCGGTCAATCAGGCCGGCCTGCTTACCCGAATTCGGTTGGCTCAAGGTCAGGACGAGAACCTGAACAAGGTTGCTCAGAATGATAGGACGGAGTACCAGACTGCAAAGGATGGTACCATCCTAGTAAACGGTCGGATTAGTGTTCCTAATGATAGAGGTCTAATGGAAGAGATTATGAGGGAAGCTCATAAGTCCAGATTCTCGGTTCATCCTGGTGCTACCAAGATGTACCAGAACCTTAAGAAATTTTATCATTGGACACGTATGAAGGCAGATGTTGCGGAGTGGGTGGCCAAGTGTTCCACTTGCCAACTCATCAAAGCAGAAAATTAAGTGCCTAGTGGGTTATTGCAAAGCTTGCCTATTCCGGAATGGAATTGGGATCACATCACAATGGACTTTGTGACCGGGTTCCCTACCACGAGGAGTACGAAAGATGCGGTTTGGGTTGTGGTCGATCGCCTAACCAAATCAGCACACTTTCTGGCTATCAAGAAGTCGGATGGGGTCGATCAGATTGTACGTATGTACATTGATGAGATCCTTCGACTACATGGTGTGCCGGCAAGTATAGTGTCAGATAGGGATTCAAGGTTTACATCTTACTTCTGGAAAGCTTTCCAAAAAGCTTTAGGAACAAGAGTGAACATGAGTACCGCCTGTGACACCCCCGATCTGGTCTAAGTATAAGTTGACTCGACCAGCCGTGCAACAATCAAACAAGAAGATGCACAGCCGATCACTAGTAACTGAAACCAAACCGAGAAGCCACAATGTGTACATAAACGACTAACCCGAAGTTCCCGAAATAAATCCAGGTACCTTAGGCCAACCGCCTAAGTACACATATCCTATTAGGTACAACCCGAGGCTTTACAACCTTAAGAGTAATACCCAATAGTTGGTTCGTCCGGACAAGGACTAATATCATTTGGAACCCGTACTTTAAAAACATTCTTTATACACTATATACTTATTCATTTAAAAGAATCTTACAAAATCTTATAGATTAACCTCGAGGGTTTCGGTCAACAAACCTTATACATAAAGTATTTCAAAACGACTGCAAGGATAATAAAACTACTGCTGGCTAATGCCGTTCCTTCCCATCCTAGAATAAAGGTCTCCCACCTACTGGTTACCTGCATATCAAATGAGTCATGAGTAACTAGTTTACTCAGTGAGTCTAATCCCACACCCAAACACATATCAATAGTATCCCGAGCAAGCGACACCATTTGAATGCAGTAGAATTATATTCCATAATCAATATAATTATAAGGCCTCTCAATCCATCCATGTGAATCTATCTTAAACATCACATCCACGATACCCGCCAATCACGCACTCTTAATATATATATATGGTAAACCCGGAAAACCACCAAGGCTAACCGAGCTTAACGGGGAATAAATATAAGCATCAACCTCATCAGATATTCCAAGATAGAACATCCAACGCTGCATGCAGTTACACGGCCTCCAGGGTGCGACCCCATCATCGTGTCTTCATGACCTTGATCCATATCACAGGAGCAATTCAGGGCAATGCGGGACTTTCGGGAGAGTGAGTATACAATAGGACTTCACATGATTCACACTTATTAATAGAATACTTATAGATTAGTACTTGAGAACAAGTACTAAGGCTCGGGATAACCTCAAAGAATTATTCTTAGTAATTCTTAAGTATTTAAACTAGATAAATACTTCATATATAAATATAGATCAAGGGATAATACTTAATCAATCAACCATAATTACTCCTTACATTCTTCCCCCCTTAAAAGAATTCGTCCCCGAATTCTCAAAACATAGCTGTACAGACTTTTACTGAACACTGGAGTCTCTGCAGGAAGCTAAAGATAACCAACTCTGAACTTATCCTCATCTGCCCGTGTCAAAACAACTGATGGTTCCCCAAATACTTGAACTTTTACAAATTTTTCCTTTTCTCCAATCTTCCGATATGGTGCTCACCTATCCGCAAAGGACCTTTAGGATAGGCTAAATAGGGTTACAAGTTTTCTGGTCTCAGCAGTTCTATCATACTGGGTCTGATATAAGATTACGCAAAATCGGCTCACCAATAGCATAACTAAAAGAAGTTCCGGTCAACAGATAACCATTTCAACTCTGAACAACTCGGTACAGACCAAATAATAGATTTGCGGATTTCCCCAACTTTTCTAAAACAATTCTTTCTTTTCTGAGCAAACACTTTCACGATAACCAATTCTTCATCGCACATAACTTTCATATACTGCGGTCTACATACTTCCTTTGACATCGTTGAATCTCTGAATACCATTACTTCTGAAACCTTTCTATCTGCTTTCCTCCAGTTCAATAACATGGAAATATGGAACGTTAGGTGATGTGCCATACGTGAAGGTAACATCTTCAGTCTGGTCAATGTCAACTTGATTAACCGTGCAACAATCAAACAAGAACATGCACGATCAATCACGCTAACATGATTCAGACCAAGGGTGCCACTCTCAAATACACACACACACACTTATTCCAGGAATGATTTCCCTTACAGTATTCCATACCCTTTTTATCTATCTGAGATACTCTTCAAAAACTTCTGAACGACTCAATCTCACTGAAGTTTCGCATATCCAAGTCTTGTTCTATACTTTCTGATTTCCTTCTTCTGTCTAGTAACTGAGGAATCAACAAGTCCGCCTATACCAAACTTGATTTACCAACGAAGTACTCTTGTATGATGACTTCACACTTTCTCTGTTAATACATCTTATGATCTCTTAACAACTTGAGCATTCCCATATGCCTTATGGTTATACCTTTTTCCTTGCACTCTTCAATCTTCCTTGGGATTTACTTCACATCTGCTTAATTTTAGGTTGAATTTGTGTTCCTTCTCCCACATCTCCACTTTATGAACTTGTACATGACATAGTCCTCATACTATTCTTCGAAATTCTCTTCACCCAGTTCCTTCTATGAATTCCTTAGATTCTCATCCTTCAACTGAGTTCCTCAAATACGAATGAATAAGCCATCTTGATTTTCTACTTGCAATCTTGAAGGTTCTCTATTCTCTCCTTATAAGGCAGCAAAATAAATCACTCCCAATTCCGCTTCATGATTCTTGAGATCCTACTCCATATCATCATTAATATCACTTCCTCTTAAAGCATAAGCAGCAATATTTGCTCTTCCTTAGGCTTCTTTGATCAGTGAAAACTTGCATCCTTTCTCCATATTGAAATGATCACTAAATTTGATGTGCAACAGAACTGCCACCAACTCCAACTTGTGCATCAAATAGTTTTCCTTAGTCTTCCTTAGCTCCCTTGATGCATAAACGATTACCATATCGTCTTGCATTAGCATTCACCTAGACCAACACATAATACATCCATGTAGTAGTATATGGCTGGTTAGGCTCATGCAAGTCTAAGATATGCATAGACGTAGATACTTCCTCTAACAAATTTCATACTTCATCAATACTTTTACTCCATTCCAAGGTAACACCATTCTCAGTCGATCAACTCATTGGTGGATATGGTTTCTAACTCTTGAACAAACTTCTGATGGTAACCGGCCAATCCACATAAGTTCGAATCTCGATAACTGAAATTGAGTACGACCATTATGTAGTAGTAGTGATCTTTTGTAAATATGCAACAACTCCTTGTTCCATTTACTAACTAAGGGATCTAACTTCCAATTTCCGTGCAGAAATATTTACTACAACGTGAAGCGTCCATCAAACGTCCTTGGAATAAAACTGCGCTTTGCGACCGATCTTAACCATTCTTCAATTCTAGAAATTGATACTTGACCCTGATGGTCACGTCCTTGATTTTATACTCGAACATAACCGCAAACTCTGGTTCTTCTTCTTTACCACTGACATGGGTACACTCCACAGAAAATAACTAAGTCGAACGAAACCTTTCTTCAAACAAATCTTCTGACTGCTACTTGAATTCGGCTAGAACCACTTGGATAGATGCCTAGGAAATTGCAGCGAATCAAGGTTCAACCAGAATACTTGACGGGTTACTTTTGGATGTCAACAAATTTTCCACTTTCTTAAACATAGCTTCATGTTCCCTAGTTATCTATCTGTCCTCGATACTCTGCTTCTTGTTATTTTCTCTCCGCCCAATTATGATGATAATGGAATACTCCACTTCACCGTTTCCCAAAAGGTTCCCAACTCTCCAGACTGATATGAGCGAGGCTCCAACACTTAGTAGAATACCATTGCAGGCCAACGGTAACTGGTCTTCTCTCAAAGACTTCCTTCCTCAACAACATCCTAATTGAGTTCGATAACTATATAGCCAATCTCACTCTAGATAGAAACAAACCGCTATAATGGAAGTACTAAGGAATGGGGATGGGATACGAAGGCATACCATAACTCTAAATGGCAGCCAGTACTTCCACGAATAAGAACAGTGTACCTGAATTCACTAAAGTGAATCCTTCCTAAAACAATGACACTACCCGAGAACTACATCTATGTGTTGTTCCCGCATCAAACACAATATGGGTGGAAAATTTCGTCCATAGGCAAGTTCTCATACGACACCTTGATCACTCCTTCACTTATTTACTTAATCATTCATAAATTTTTAAAATGCACACAACACGCAATGGGATAAGAAGCAAACCTGTGATTGGACCTTTTCAGAGGTTTTGACGGTCCAGGCAACTATAAAGTGTAGGCTCTACCCAAATAGCCAAACACTTAGTTAGTGACTAATGGTAAGGAAAGCAAACAAGTTTAACAAGCGGTACCCTAGGTATAGGTAAAAAGATCGGGTAACTTCATGGGCCATGGTAGGATAACCTCTTTACTCATTACTGGCACTACCGAAGCGCGAATGACGTAAGCGATCGAGGATTTTATATACTTGAACAATCATCACCTTACTCTCCTTGCTAGCCAAACCCAAAACAACTCAGGGTCCTCGGTCTTGATCTGATGAAACGTCCAACAAAAAATATCTCTATCGACTTTCTTGATTCATTACTTGAAACTGACCTTCTATCTGAATAGGTTGATAGTTAAATAATCTGCATGACTTGGTAAACTTCTTCAGTAAAAACGGTTTCTATAGAATTCATGTGATCCTCCACCAACTCCTCATAGATCTTAAGCTTTATAGTTTGGGTTACTTTGAGATTAATGGCTAAGTCACAATAGTACATCTTCATGATCTTTAGCTCATCCTCCAAACCATAATGGATGAATCAGATTAACTTGACTTCGAAATCTTGGCGGAAACATCTCACTGTGCGAACTCCATATCGGTCCCATGTTTTGGGTAGAAAACACTCCATCTTGAACTCTTGAAAGAAATCCGCTTAACTTGGACTAACATTTCCCAAATGATGCTAGACGCTTAATCACCAACTTACTGTATCATTCTTGATGATGTATGGTTCCATATCCTTCTTGCAATCTTCTGAACAATGGGCCACGTTAGTTGTTCTGCTCTTAGTGTTGCATTCAAAATCTTCCTCTATACAAAATCTACATCGAATGGTTTAGTACTTGTCGGTTTTATCCCAACTTCTTTATCTTTTCACAAACTTCGAGATGTCTTGTTGCAACAGAATGGTGCTGGTGCGTCCATCATCTTGTACTACTGCTGAACTATCTCCGCCACCAACGTTAAGCTTGAAACAAGTGCTGAATCAATCAGGCTTGTACGTCTCTGGTTCTGGCACGTTTGGGCATAAGCTGGATTGAAATGAGCAGCCGAAAGAATAAGTCATATGAAGTCGGATATTCTGAACCGGATCATCACCAACAACGTCAACTTTGACTTCAATAAAACACGGGCCGGAGATGTAATTGATGTGTCAACTCTGTCTCATATATCTTTGAATATCGATATCCACACTATAAATTGTAGGAACTGCAGGAACGCATGATGATACCAACTCCGAGCATGATGGTAGCAAACCCGAGCACGTCGTTAGCTCACCCGAGCATGATGATAATGGATTGAAGCATGACCGGATTGAACCAAAACATGACGATAACAAACTGAATCATGACGGTAGAAAGCTCAATCATGACTGTAGGAATCTCGATCTTGACAGGATCAAAATTGGTAAGTACACTCCACTCCGTCGAGCTTGTCTTGATGCATCTCGTATGAAAGATAACAGTAAGGTAACTACCCATGACTATCTATCCTAAGAGGAAGGAACCAGCCAGCACATCCTAATTATCCTTGCGACTCATTTTGACTCGAAAAACGTTTGAAACAAGTCCCATTCAAGCATCGTATAACCATGCTCTGATACCACCTTTGTGACACCCCCGATCTGGTCTAAGTATAAGTTGACTCGACCAGCCGTGCAACAATCAAACAAGAACATGCACAGCCGATCACTCGTAACTGAAACAAACCGAGAAGCCACAATGTGTACATAAACGACTAACCCGAAGTTCCCGAAATAAATCCAGGTACCTTAGGCCAACCGCCTAAGTACACATATCCTATTAGGTACAACCCGAGACTTTACAACCTTAAGAGTAATACCCAATAGTTGGTTCGTCCGGACAAGGACTAATATCATTTGGAACCCGTACTTTAAAAACATTCTTTATACACTATATACTTATTCATTTACAAGAATCTTACAAAATCTTATAGATTAACCTCGAGGGTTTCGGTCAACAAACCTAATACATAAAGTATATCAAAACGACTGCAAGGATAATAAAACTACCGCTGGCTAATGTCGTTCCTTCCCGTCCTAGAATAAAGGTCTCCCACCTACTAGTTACCTGCATATCAAATGAGTCATGAGTAACTAGTTTACTCAGTGAGTCTAATCCCACACCCAAACACATATAAATAGTATCCCGAGCAAGCGACACCATTTGAATGCAGTAGAATTATATTCCATAATTAATATAATTATAAGGCCTCTCAATCCATCCATGTGAATCTATCTTAAACATCACCTCCACGATACCCGCCAATCACTCACTCTTAATATATATATATGGTAAACCCGGAAAACCACCAAGGCTAACCGAGCTTAACGGGGAATAAATATAACCATCATCCTCATCAGATATTCCAAGATAGAACATCCAACGCTGCATGCAGTTACACGGTCTCCAGGGTGCGACCCCATCATCGTGACTTCATGACCTTGATCCATATCGCAGGACCAATTCACGGCAATGCGGGACTTTCGGGAGAGTGAGTATACAATAAGACTTCACATGATTCACACTAATTAATAGAATACTTATAGATTAGTACTTGAGAACAAGTACTAAGGCTCAGGATAACCTCAAAGAATTATTCTTATTAATTTTTAAGTATTTAAACTAGATAAATACTTCATATATAAATATAGATCAAGGGATAATACTTAATCAATCAACCATAATTACTCCTTAATTAATCCATGATTAATCCTTAATTAATCAATGATTATCCCTTAATTAATTCATGATTAATTCTTAATTAATCAACCATATTCAATATGCAATCATGCATACTCATTCATAATTCATTCATCATCTATCTAGACTCACCTTTAAATCAATGAGATTGGCTAAGGAAGACTAGACTCGAGCTCAAGCTAATCACACTTCACTTCTAGATCACTCTCGGTTCAGAACCATCACAAGGATCCGGCTGATCTGAATACTCTCCTTGGCCATCTGAATTCAAAACATAACGGTAGGAACATAAGGTTCACTAGTCTGGTTCAAGAAGAAACTCAAATCAGTTCATAACATTTCAGTTCAGTTCTCTCATATCAGTTCGGTTCAAGACAGATTGATACCATGTTCATCTCGGTTCAAGCTTTAACAATTTAACTCGGTTCATATCAGCTTAGTTCATGCTCAGCTAACTCCGGTTCTAATCAGTTCCCAACAGCTTAACTCGGTTATACTCAGACGACATCAGTTCAAGACAATTTCAGACCATAGACAGCTCGGCTCAGATCAGATCAGAACATACTCAGCTCAATTCAGTTCTAAACAAGATCAAATCAGTTCGGTTTAATTCCCATAATTCTTATCAGTTCGTCTACTGGTTCTATGAGACTGATTAAATCATAAACCAACCAAAACTTAAGAGAACAAGACCTTAGACAACTGATCCTGACAGGTTAACCAACATACAGCAATTGGTTCTCATCAAAACATGGCTGAATCAAGAAGCTGAAGCTTACCGGTTTTACTCAACTAATTAAACTTGACTGGTTGTCTCTCTTCAAGCTAAGCACAAATTAACCTGATCAACACTACAAGAATCCATGGTTGGATTTATTCAGAATTTATCTCCAGTGTAAGCAAACCAACAAAACTTCTCACAGAAACTGATCCACAACCATCTTACCGATCAAAATCAAAGGCTGAAGAACATGGGTGATTCTCTACTTCAGGATGCCAAATCTTCAGCTCTTAAACACTCCAAAACTCACTGATTAAATACACAGAAGGGTGAGAAAGGATCGTCCATGCTCACTTCTCTTCTCTGATTTTTTTCTGAATTTTTGCATGAGTTTTTCTCACAGATTTTTCTCTTTTCTTTCTCTCTTTCTCTCTGAAATTTTTTCTGGTTTTTCTTGTGCAACCGGACGTCCAGAAGAGATAAGAAGGTATTTTATAGCATGAGGGGTTGCTTCAGCTGAGGGTTTACTTAAACCAAAGCAAGTTGCTGTCCTTTCCCTCCTTTGAAGAAATATTATTTTGTTTTTATTAAACAAGCAACCAGCTTGTGACTTTCATGTGACTTTAGTGAAGCAAGCAAGCAGGTAGTTGCAGCTCATGTGACTGATTTACTGAGAAAGCAAGCAGAATAGCTGGTGAAGGTATTAGACTGGTCGGAATTTAGTTAAGAAACTTAA